>NC_134405.1:71946843-72246843 GCF_038048845.1 Mixophyes fleayi
CCTTTTAAAGGGAAGGTGGGTGTGTCACCTGTCCATCAAGCTAGGCCTGTGGGAGGAGTGTCAGGTATAAAACCCTGCTTGTTTCATTGTTCAGGGAGATCAACGCTGGGCTAGCTGGCTGATCTGGACAGAGAGCTGGACTATGTATAGTAAGCAGGGCCGGATTAACCCGAGGTCTAACTGGGCTACAGCCCAGGGGCCTCGGGCATCCAGGGGGCCCTTGACAGAGTTCAGCAGAGGTATTGATCGGGACGGGGGCGGGGGCGCCCCCGGCCCGATCAATGCTGAGCTCTGTCACTGCAGTCCTCCTTCTCCGGCGCTCAGTAATCTCCTTACTGAGGAGATCTCGCGAGAGTGTCACGAGATCTCAGTAAGGAGCTTACAGCGCGCCGCGGAAGGAGGACTGCAGTGACAGGAGAGGAGAAGGTAAACGCTTGGAGGGGAGGGAGGGGGGCGGCTAACAGGGGGCCAGGCTGCTAATGGGGGGGCCTCACGGGGGAATGGGGGCCCCATTAGCCCAGGGGCCTCCATTCCGTTAATCCGGCCCTGATAGTAAGCGTTGAGGGTCTCCATAATTGCTGTGCAAGTATACGGTGTCAAAACATTATTACCATCCTGACAATAAAGAACCATAAAAAGAAAGAAGTTCTACGCATGTGTTTCAGCAGTAGCGAGCTGTTGCCACAAGTGGTGTCAGGAGTGGGATGCTCTAGGAAGCAAGTTTCCGCTACCCAACCCGCGCAGACGTCAACATGGAGGAAGTACTGAGAACCCTCGTGAATGTGCCCGCTACGCAGCAACAGCTGCAAGCTCAGATGCTACAAGTCGCTGAGGCACAGGTGGAAAACACAAGGCTCTTAAGAGAAGAGTTAAGCCAGGTGAGGCATGACAGAAATGAACCACCTGGTCCTGTTCTCCAGAAAATGTCACCAGCTGATGACGTAGAAGCATATCTGGTGTCTTTCGAGAGACTTGCAAAAAGGGCCAAATGGCCTCCTAAAGATTGGGCTGAGAGACTGGCGCCATATCTGACTGGTGAAGCTCAGCGAGCTTATATGGATCTAGATGAGGAACGGGCCTCTGACTATCTGTGCCTAAAGTCTGAGATATTGGCTCGCATTGGAGTTTCCGGGCCAGGCCGAGCCCAGCGCTATCACTAATGGCGCTATGATAAAGAAAAACCGGTCAGAGCGCAAGTGGCTGAGCTTTCTAAAATTTTAAAGAAATGGCTGCAGCCTGAGGAGAATTCGCCTTCTCGGATTATTGAAGTTCTGGTGATAGATAACTGCATCCGGGGGCTGAACCGCGATTTGCAAAGGTGGGTTCTGCAATCAGACCCACAAACTTATGAAGAGCTTGCCACCTTGGTAGAAAGGTTTTGTGCGCTACAGCAAATGACTAAAGAACCTGCATTTGTGCCAAAGCCGCTGCCACGCCAAAAGCTAGGTTTGACAATCCTTGCCACAGAGCCCAATGGCAAAACTGCTACGGACAGGGGGCCAGGTGCAAAGCTGTCTAATCTGAAGTGTTTTGAATGTGGTGAGCCAGGCCACTTTAAGGCAGAGTGTCCTAAACTACAGGAACCCATGGACTGTTCTGTAGCACATATTGGACCTGCATTTCCAAGCTGTTTTACCATGAGTCCCACATCAGGAAGTCCTTGTTTGTTCTGGATGACTGTGCTAATCAACCAAAACCTTGTTCTGGCCTTGGTTGACTCGGGGAGTGAACTCTCATTGGTTTCCAGCTCTGCTTTACCCGAAACCATAACTTCTCGGTTGCCCAAAGTGAAAGTTCTTTGCGTACATGGCACAACAGAGGAGTATGAAAGAACAATACTACCAGTCACACTCAAAGACAAAACTGTTATGGTGGTAGCTGCCATAGCACCTAAACTCCCATATCCACTCATTTTGGGGCGAGACTACCCACTGTTTAATGATGTCCTCGGTGAGCGGATCCGGCCGGACATGCCGGCAACTGATGCAACGGTCGGAAGCCCGGTCTTAAAGGAACTGCCTAAGAATCCACAACATCTGGACATCGATCTTTGGGAACCGCCAAACCGGAATGCCATCCTGGGAGTCACAGCAGGAGTTCCACAAAAGCATCCAACTGTGGGGAAACATGGAAAGTCCAAACTAGCATTGGTCAGTGATGTCACAGATGAGCCCACCCCGCCTGTCAGTAAGGGTACGGACTGGTCCGCAATACCAATTTTGTTTCCTTTGCAGGACTTTGCTCGAGACCAACTTAATGATGCCACTTTGGAACATGCCTTTAAAAGTGTGACTGAGGTAAATGGGGTAGCGAAAGCCGCCCAGCCTGCAGAAGGTATACCATATTTTATTGTTAAAAATAATTTCCTGTATAGAGTTGCTAATGTACAGGGGGAAAAAGTAGAACAATTAATTGTCCCTCACGTCCATGTAACCCTAGTGTTAAAAGCAGCACATACACATGTCTGTGGGGGACACCTAGGGGAGGATAAAACACGGGAACAGCGAGACAACCTTTCTAGGAATGGAGAACGCTCATGGTTCAAAAATGTATGTATGTAAGCCGTACGGAATGATAGAAAATAGTTATTTGGTATCATAGCAGGATCCATATGTATCAACAATGAGGCTGCTCCTTTACATGACTGAGTAAGAGAGAGTAAATCATTTTGCTATTATGAGTGCTCTTCAGGAATGCATCAAGCATGTGCTTGACATTCCTGTAAATATGAGCAAAGATAGGTTTAAAACCCCTCACATTAACATAGCAACATTATACTGCAGTCTTTCCATTGTATAACCTCTGTAGACCCTGTCTGCCCTCCCCAGTCTTCATGTATTCTCGGAAGTGGGATTTCCTTACCAGCAAGATTATTTGTCATCTGTGATTCAGTGGAATTGTCCAATGTCCTACAAGGCAGTTCTCCAGACACTGCTACTATTCATTCTGCTCTGCATGAAACCACTCCAGCAGTAGAAGAGTTAAGATGTGCAGGCCTCCAAGACTTCTGTAACTGTTTTACTAGATAATGACACCTAATGTGGTTGTTAAACTTGATGGTTTTTAATGTCATGTGTTGGACTGAATTACAAGTGAGACATTGATAGCGGAAAGTGTGAAAATGGAAGAGAAATTAAACAAACCCATTCAGTCTTCTTTTAGTTGAAATTCTATATAGCGAACTTGTTTGAATTCAACAGTGTATGACAAACAATTTACATTATATTTAGTTGTGTATCTGTCTTCTTCATGGAGAGACAGATTCAGTAGAAGTTAAAGTAAGGACAGGCTACCTACAATGTCACGGAAAGTTCAGGTAGAACAATGAGAAAGTAGATAGAAAAGTTAATTTCTCTTTTTAATGCAGCTACACAACAAATCCTTCTTTGGTGATTTAAAGCCACTTCTAATTATATATGGATACCACAGCTTATTTTTAGTGAAGTTTTTAAGGTTGGTCCTTTTTACTGGGTTTATTAGCCAATCAGATCATTGGAGTGTGTACAGCATCAGAGCGGTCACAGCAGAAGGAGATGAATGTGCTGATCTTGTGGGATGCAGAGACCTGTCCACTCCTGTGACTGTGTAAGTGAGGTCAGGGCTGCATGTGACAAGGTCAGTGTCATGATATGAGAAGGAGAATGGAGGCAAGCAGGAAGCCACAGACAGAGTTTGGTATTTGATGGAGCAGGGTCTCCGAGCAGCACAGAGCAATGAAGTACATACATTCAACGTGTTACTACCTTTGCTGGATGTAACTGGGAAGTATAATGAAGCTGATGCAGCAAAGTTGTAATCTACCCAATGGTAAATGGTGACCTTTAAATGTTAATGATGTAGCACTAAGTGAGCCTGCAGAACTGTTACAAGCAATTCATTTACAATGTAAAATAATACCAACAAGTTATGACCATGCTATTCCTCATAAATACATTGCTTGCTTACTTGTGAGTGTCACTCCATTAGGTGACTGGCACACCACAAGCTATTGTTCCCCCCCTACCAGCATTCTGTAGAGCGATGTGATTCAGGTGTATGTGGTATATAAACTGTTGAAGTCCCTTGTAGTCCACAGTATGGGTAAAATCCAGGTCACATGTGCAGTGGCAAGAGACTGAAACCAACATGCATTCAGTCACGTTCCACTTTCTGACATCATCTACCCAGATGTAAAAGTTAAACTCCCCCTCCTTCTACTCCACTCATTGATGAGTGTAATTTTGTAGCACTTCAACACTCCTTCATATAGTAGTGACTGATGTATTGTGCTATATGAGTGTCTCCCCCTGTGTGCCCATCATCCCTTCCTCTACCGCTCATGCACCATATCATTTTACACCATATGTAACTAAGCCACAGGTGACACTTAAGGCTGGCAAATACTCTCTAGTGTCCTTTTTTTATTCTGAGACTGTATGTACGTGATGTATAAATTAGAGGGGTGCCAAGCATCCAATATAATTCCCGTTACAGGCCAACACTATTAATACATTTCTAAACTATGATGGTGATATCATGGAACTTGTCTTTTATCACAGCCATGAGTATGATTACACCAGCCCCCATAGAATTTACAATCTAAAGCCTATCCCTTGCAAACAAATAATCCTGTAGATACATTGAATTATTTAGATTAGTAGCTATTACTCTCTAACTTATAATGATTATAAATGGATTTTAGTATACAAAGAGGCAGAATTTGCCATCATACAGTAAAAACCACTAATACTACTTGACTATAGCGATACTTTGTGTTATTCTACAGCTCTGTATGGAGGCTGGAAATATTACATATCTTGTCACTGTGCAATGCAGCAAGTCAGTTACCTCTAATAGCACCAGAAATTCTCCATATAACTGTAAGATGCAACATTTTCATCAGGGGAAGATCATAGATCTATGGCAGCAGAAACCTATAGTACATGTAATACGTGTGATGCAGACACTAAGTTTAAAACAGGAAGCAAATCAGATAGGAAGTTCTTAGAGAGCAGATAGAAATCATGGGTTGTACTTTAGGGTAATGATTTCTTACATAGATTCCAAGTATTGGTTTATGCTATTGTGCTTTAAGTCACAGGCCCTGTTATATTTTCTGCCCTATTGTTTGATGCAGTGTTTTTATTCGCTGACCCACAGTTAATACTTGAAATTAAATCAGTGTGTCAAATGTGGAAAGAGTCAGAAAAAAAAATCGGCTACACCAGTTTCATAGTGTGTGAAATTACAGAGCTGAGATCACAATATTGAGCGTTTTCAGCAAAATACGTGTGAAAATAGGAACTAGAGAATATGTAGTCAATGAAGCAAGAAGTCACAGTAATAAAAGTACAGTAGCACAAAATCACCCGTATTCATAGTGACTGACTTAAAAAATAAAATAGTGGAGAACTACAAATCCAATGCTTCATCAGCCATCTTGACTCTGTGGTGCTACATGTAGCTGAGTTGAACTTTGTTGAGCCCTATAACAACTTTGTAGTACAGTATTGAGAGGATAATGCTGGATAAATAGTAGTATACTATATACTAGTTTATATTAGTTGCTCTTTGAAATATATTTTTAGTGTGAATCTCTTATTCATACAGTAAATAGCCTGTCAGGTACAGTGGGGGAAGCAGTAGTGTATGAGAGTACTGCCCTTTAATTCTGGCACGCCGGCAATCCTCTAATTCTGAGAATCTCCACTTTAGTTTGAGAATTTCCCTGATACCAACTCACACACGTTGCTCTCATGTTCATATAAGAGCTGAAACCAGACACCCCAGCCAAAGGAAGTTGAGTCACTTCTCTCCATAGTTATTATAGTCTGTAAAGGACGGGCCTCCGATTCTGATGAAAGCAGAGCCTACGATAGAGTAAGAACTGGAAGGAGTGTACAGACACAGTCATCACACGCTTAGATAACTGACTGGCTCTCAGCAAGGCGTGGCATCTTACACAATAATTAGTAGCCTATTTCTTCCCAATGAGACAGTTAATATCTTGTTCTGTATTCTACACAATTCATGTTTATGTTTATTATGTGACAAAGACACATGATACATGTTACTATTTTACAGTACTAGAAGAAGAAACTTAACAGGTGCATTTACAGTTTGGGAATATATCTGGCAGTCAAAAGTACTTATTGCTTAATACTCCATACAACTCCCAATATTAGCTCATTGTCATATTTGTATAATGCAGTATGGTTGTGACATACAAGTCATATAGTATGGACATATAAGTCATATAGTATGGACATATAAGTCATATAGTATTGATATATAAGTCATATAGTATGGACATATAAGTCATATAGTATGGACATATAAGTCATATAGTATTGATAGATAAGTCATATATTATGGACATATAAGTCATATAGTATGGACATATAAGTCATATAGTATTAATATACAAGTCATATAGTATGGACATATAAGTCATATAGTATGGACATATAAGTCATATAGTATTGATATACAAGTCATATAGTATGGGCATATAAGTCATATAGTATGGACATATAAGTCATATATTATGGACATATAACTCATATAGTATTGATATACAAGTCATATAGTATTGATATATAAGTCATACAGTATGGACATATAAGTCATATAGTATTGATATACAAGTCATATAGTATGGACATATAAGTCATATAGTATGGACATATAAGTCATATAGTATGGACATATAAATCATATAGTATGGACATATAAGTCATATAGTATGGAATTACATGGCTTATCATAGCAAACAGTTTGCAAATACTGGCACAGTTATCCCAGAGGCTTACAATCTAATTAGTACTTGGAATTCAGCAATTCTTCATCGGACGGTATTTTTAGCTGTTTTTTGTTAAGTTATGGGTACATCTTCATTATAAGAGGATTAATAGGATCCTGCAGATTTGTCTGTACAACATCCTGATAACACGTGACTGCATCATAGGGAGGATTCTGACATTACGCCATGTGATAATTAAGGGCAACGCTATAATTGCTCTGATTTCTTTTTAACCAAAAGCAAATGTGTTCTTAAATCCTTCTTAAAAATCAGTTAGTAAAACTTGAACTAGGTGCGTCCTTTTAAGCTTGTCGGCTTGTACGTGCAAATAAACATGTCGTTTTAAGAAATGTTAAGGTATTGTGTTTGTGAAGACTCAATAGGTGAAACCAGGTATTGCCGCCATAATAAAGTAATTCCATGCTTTTCTGTGCACAAATAAATGCCCTCTGGATGTCAGCCTTTGAGTCTTGTGTGGGGACGCACATGTCACAAATCACCTGGGTGACAAACGTCCTTCTAGAGAAGAGTGTGAAATGTTTAGTCTGATCACATCTGTTCTCTCTCTACAGGTGGACAAATACCTCTATCACATGCGCTTGTCTGATGAGACCCTCATGGAGGTATCAAACAGATTTAGCAAGCAGATGGAGAAAGGACTCGGGGCAGAGACCAACCCAACTGCTTGTGTCAAGATGCTGCCCACGTTTGTACGATCCACGCCAGACGGGACAGGTAGGGATGGAACTGTGTGACTTAAACAACTGTGTAATCTACTGACGGTCACCTGGAGTCAGGTGTTACTGTCCAAGTAGCCAGGGAAGTTGTTTATATGAGATCAGTGGTGGGAGCGGCAATTTGGGTAGTGGAGCTCAGCCTTTAAATTCAATATTGTGTATCTAATCTAAACAGAAAACATATTTTATTAGAATAATATGTTTTCATTGTCCTCTAGTATTAAAGCTGTGAATTCCTGGGGATTTAATTACTATGAAAGTCCCAATATATTGTTTAATTCCTTCACAATAATACAATTATTTGCAAATGGTTATTTGTTTTTATGCTGCTTTTAGCTAGTCACCTACTGGATGATATTTTCTTACAAATTACATATGTGTGGCCCCCAAAATGCTTCCCCTAAACAGCCGTTATTGGTCTTTTTGTGTGGAAAATCTTGTCAGTCGCTGACTGCTTTGACCTGTTGTTCAGTCATCAGCTACCACGAAACATAGTTGTGTGGAGTTTGTATGTTCTCCCCGTGTTTGCGTGGGTTTCCTCTGGGTGCTCCGGTTTCCTCCCACACTCCAAAAACATACTGGTAGGTTAATTGGCTGCTAATAAAATTGACCCTAGTCTCTCTCTCTCTCTGTCTCTGTCTGTGTGTGTATGTCAGGGAATTTAGACTGTAAGCTCCAATGGGGCAGGGACTGATGTGAGTTCTCTGTACAGCGCTGCGGAATCAGAGGCGCAATATAAATAAATGGTGGTGATGATGATAGTTCAGTTCATTTGTTTGTGTGGCACATCCAGCAAACAACCAAACCTACCCAGTCTGGCCTTCCTTGTGTGTGGCCAAAGTGGGAACAGATCTGGCCATTTTGTGATCAGGTTCAAATGATTGGATTACTACATGTTATCACGTGTATCTAGCATTATGGTGGAACTAAAAGGATCCAGACAAACTTAAAGTGAGCTTAAGATGATTTTTACCAGCGTACACAACTTTATCGGACTACAGTTACATCCTGGAAACTGTGATCCTTAATGTTGCAGAGAAAACATCAGTCATATGGCTCTCAACGTTTTGCTAAATAACCTTATTATCACTATATATCCATATAATATTATTACCACATGTTTCTTTGGGTATCCTCAAAGTAGAGCTGGCTCTTGCATTGAATGCATATTCCAAAACCTACACGTAGCTTCTGTTGTCTATAGGTCCTAGATGTGCAGACCTGATCTAACAAGCTGTTGCTAGCTTCTGTCATATGTGTTTTGATACTACAGTAAATATTTTATGGGTATGTTTCTGTTTCAATCCGAGATGTACCTAGAGGCCCTCAAAACACATGTTATATGCCAAACATTTATAAACGATCATAAGAGACGAGAGTTGCAGACTTGCCACAGCCTGGCATCTTGGCAGCTTACACAATTATTGTGCAAGCACAAGAATGTCTTTGGGCAGTGAAACCTCCCTCTGTTGAAAACATGTCTTAGCGCTGAAACCCTGTACAGACTAATGGGAGGAAAACCTTGCCCACGCTGGCAGAACACACAGCTGCCACGTTTATAAAACATATTTATATAATTACAGTATACTATTACTAAAGAGCAATGTAGGACATGTATCAAAGTCAACGAAAACATTTTTAGAATATGCTGTATCATATGTGATAACAATATAGACATGAGACCATTGTAGACGACAACCAAATGCAGTTTATTTAATCCCACAAAGTTTATTGGAGTAAATCCATCGAGCTACAGCTTTTTTACCCTGCTAGAATGCCTGCTCAGTCTTTCTCACCTTCTCCATTACACAGGGTATGGGAAGGGTTGGTAGCATATGAGAGGAAAGAGAGACAGTAAACAGGCAAATAGCTAAACAAAGCAAAAGTTATGACTAGAGTAAAATGTATATATTAGTTTAGTTGGACTTCTACAGAATCAGAGTTTGCCAAATCAAGTTGGCAGTCACACTGCTTTGAAATAACAAACTGCAGCTAGATTTACACGTGTCTTGGATCATATCATTGCAGTTAGACAATTACACGGCTGTGTGGAATACAGTGCGTTTTGTTACTCTCAGCAGGCAGCCATAAGTGTCACTCAGATGTTCATTCTGCCTCCTCCCTTCTAAACAATCGTCTGATGAGAAAGTAATGTGATTCAGTCTGCAGTATGAGAGCTGTGCAGGTAGAGGGGAGGAATAGGGGGGTGAAGCATATAGAAGGAGGTATCTGGTAAAAGACAATAGGGGTGTTCCAAATGGGGTGTTTAACCCTGCTCTTTGTAGTAAGCACTGACACATAATATACAGTGTAAATGTAATATATTTATTTATGACTTCATTAAATAAATCATATACAAAAGCTGTAAAAGTAGGGTCAGTGAGCCCTTTAATACATCTCCATTGTTTCACACTAGAAAAGGCGTAGACTGCATAACTGTGATACATGTGCACATCCTGCTGTTCCAGTTTATCAGCTTTCCATGAGTAGAATTGTAGTTTAGAAATATTAAGGGATAATGTTCCATTGTAACTCTTCTCTATCCCAGTGCACATGCGACATCTCAATTATGTAACTATTCTCTATCACGTTACTGTGACCATAAGTACAAGACATCCAATAGGCTATACGTTTGTAGTTGTGCAGTCTAGGTGTACTCTGGATGTATATACATTTAATTTCAGCACTATATATATATATATATATATATATATTACATTTAACATCCAAGTAGCACAGCTGCCGTACTGTTGGCAGATAATTGCTAAAGAAGGATTTCTATCTAATAATGACATATATGTTTTCTCTCTACAGCTGTGTGTATAAACAAATGGGCCATGGTTTTTGGCTATTGACACAGGATGGGGCACATACCTGCTGTTTAAACATTTCATACTGTTGTAATCTAGCAGCAAGCCGGGACAGGGAGCCACTCCTGAGAAGTCAGGCGTCAGCTCACGGTGACAACAGTTACAATCAGAACAGGGTGAAAGGGTTCACAGGCGCTAACTTAAGTGACGTGTGTAATCCTTTCTATACACTGATGAGAGAACACAGAATTAAAGAAATACAAATTAAATTAAACTAAGTTAAAATTAAAGGCCATTCAATAAAAACAATTAAATAAAGTTAAATTAAATAACATTTGTTGTTGTCCCTTTTAAAAATGAAAGGGGAATCTTCTTTCCTGCAGTAATCCAGATTGAAAAGGCAGCTAATTAATGTGAATAGAAGGACGTGAATTTCATATATTATAGCCGCAACGCTAATATCCAGCTGGAGGGGCTAGTAAATAATTAGCCAATCGAAGTGGCTAGTGGTCATCTTTTTTGCAGCAGTCTTCTAGCACCTGCAAGGGGTACGCCTCTTAACATATCTACGGCTGCATCCACGTTTACTTGAGTCACATAAAAGGGCCGATTCAATTGCGCCGAGAGTAACGCGGCGTTAGTAGTTTTATCGTTAATATGGTAAAGCTGCGCATAATTACCCTTAATTGGGTAATTTCAACGGTGGATTTTTACTCGGGGCTCCCTGAGCTGCGAGATGAAATCCAGGTTAAAATGACTGTATTAACGGTAATACTGTTAACGCCGCGCTATTCGGGGCAGAATTGAATCGTCCCCAAATGGGCATATTCAATTAGCCACGTTACTTGCAAAAGTATATTATTCTGGCCTACAAGCGTCACA
This sequence comes from Mixophyes fleayi, assembly GCF_038048845.1. Classification (NCBI taxonomy): domain Eukaryota; kingdom Metazoa; phylum Chordata; class Amphibia; order Anura; family Limnodynastidae; genus Mixophyes; species Mixophyes fleayi. Next base: position 71,958,054 of record NC_134405.1, read on the forward strand.
GCTGTCTGATCACTGAATCCCCTTAAGCAGAGCAACGTAGTCACACTTTCGGTATGTGGTAAGTCTAGGTCAGGCAGTTATCCCCTGTGCTTGTGATGTAACAAAGGTGCAGGTAATATTTGGAACATCCATTGCTGCATATTTTTGTCAGTCAGCCGATGTCTCTTATTACATGTCTCTAATGGGGTTATGGTTTAAGCCATTTACCAGTCTCACTTTCCTCACAGAAAACTGCAATCTCATTGCAGCAATCTCCTGTTTGTTTTTTCGTAAACAATTTACAAAGATGCAGAAGTATTTGGAGAAGCATCAGTATGTTGTAGGAGAGAAACAGGAAGTTTATTGTTATGAAAATTAACTACAAGATGCCCAGTGTTATAGAGGGTGGGCGTAACTGTTCTGTTTGCAGAAATTGACACTTTTGTTATCTATACATATAACGTGTTTTAACCATTAAGCAAAATAAAAAACACAGACATTTCAATTGCATAAAAATTCCCTAGTCCGTACAAATATTCCGTAGTCCCTGTCTATGTGCTGTAATTTTTATATATTCTGCTTTTCAGCACCTAAAAATATGAATATAAACAGAGATAATTGCTATCTACGCAACAGTATAAGTAGCAATGTACAAAATGTACAAGGTAAATAGCAAATGACAGAGTGATGAAAGCGATTACCACAACCAAACCATTGATAGGCAACCTGATAAACTTCAGCTGTGGCCGTCCTAGCCCTTAAACGGGGCACTGCTATAGCTCAGCAGTGGCGCTTCTTCCACTTGAACCATTGTTTTCAAGTCCGCCGCCGCTGACTCAAGTCAGTGAGTAAGTCATCAAGTCAGACAGGCAGCGGAAGATTTGAAAACAATTCAATTGGAAGAAGCTGAGCTGATGACCTAAACAGGCGCCCGTATAATCAATATTTTTATAACAGTAAATTTTCCAACAGTGAAATATAAAAGGGAATATATATATATATATATATATTTATATATACTGAAATGAAATTGCAGTTCCTTTTCTCTGTTTCTCTCTTTTGAGCGGTTCTCATTGAATCAATTGGGCAGGTATTCAGCAGGCCGGAAAGTATTGGTCGCGGCCCGTGTGACTGTGTCAGTCACCATCACAGTGTTCCCCTACAGGAGCCCTGTAAGACCAATGCTGTTGCCAGTGAAGGACACAGCCACGAAGGCCACGCATAGGCCATCCGTGGCCACATCAAGCATTAACCCCTGGCACCATGCCAGCCTAAAACATTCAGTAGGGATCCGGTCCCCATACCCCTGGGCCCCACCACTCAGACATCACCATGTTCAGATAAATAAAGAGCGGTAACAGGGAAAGCATCATAGTTATTAAAGATGATGAACTCTAAATCCTACTCTCATAGGGAGTAGTTAAAGTCACATCCAATATGTACAGCGGGGGACTACAACCCAATTTCCTAAGTATTTGATAAAGAAACAATGAGTTTCTTGTGATTGTCTTTCCTGGCTAACATAAAATATAGTGATTAAATACATAGGTCACACCTGGACACCAAGCTCAACACATCTCATTTACTTTGAACCTCCTTAAATGATCATTGTGTTTTCTAATCCATATTTTTCTTACATTTTCCTTTGTATAGTTGCATCAACTTTTTCTTTTTGAATCACCATAATTGTTCTAGCAACAACAAAACACTTCTTAGTCTATGGAGCATCACGTCAGAAGAATGCAAACTGTATCCAGGGTTATACAAGCTGTAACAGGTGCCTCAGTCACAATTACTTGCTAATAGGAAGTGGAGTGAAACTTGTGAGCTGCAATTTACTGCTTGGTTACATGGCCGCAGTATTTGTTTAGTTCTTTAATGGAGGCATTAAAGGCATTACACTAGGGATGAGGTGCTAAAAAATGCATCTTTCTTTATCATACCGTAAATGGTTAAATCCTGATATTGGACATGCTATCCAAATGTTGCTAAATCTTTATATTCATATTTGTTGTGGATGCTCCAAATTTGTATTTTAAAATACCCATCTGTTGAATCATAATAAACAGAGTCTTAAGCCTGTTCTACTTATTAATAGAGATGCTCACTGACCCCCGTGTTTTGGTTTTGGGTTTGGATCTGGATTAACTTCGTGTTTTGGTTTTGGCAAAACCGCCCTCGCATGTTTTTGTTTTGGTTTTGGTGTTGGATCTGTATTGTTTTGAAAATCACATAATTTTGCTATTTTTTTGTTCCCAGATTATTATTAACCTCAATAACACTAATCTCCAGTTATTTCCAGTCAATTTTTTTTTTTAGCATCAATATTTTTATTGAATTTTTCCAAAGGTATATGGGGTACAGAAAAAAAAAAGGAAAGGGGGGAAAGAAAGTACAGACATAGGGAAAAACACATGGGAATCCCCACGCAGGGGGAGGAGGATCACTAACATAGAGAAATGTTGCAGGGCATGTAAAGCTACATTTTGGCATTCTGGAGGCTTCTCCACCATAAATAGACTAACAGGGGATGCGGGCTGATCGGCTGGCCTGGGGGGTTCTATAAGAGCCGCTGGAGAGTGGTCTGATGGGAAACCAGAAATATCCTGAGGAGACCTCAGGCCGTCCGTAATGTACACGTGCCATCTAAACCACTTCATGATGGGAGCTGATGCAGACGAGGCATAGGGCGTGTCTGTTGTTTCCATCTCAAAGCTGTATTGTATCTTTGAGATGATGCGGGCAGTGGTAGGGGGGGTCGGAGACTTCCAATTTTGTGCTATTGCTGCTCTAGCAGCAATCAAAATGTGACCCAATATATAGTGATCGTGCTTTGGAATAGAAGTCTGGTAGATGTGAAGGAGAGCTAAAGCTGGGTCTGGGGCAACAGGAGTCTTCAAAACTGAAGAAATCAAAGCAAATACCTCGCTCCACATCGGCTGGATCACCAGACATAACCAGAATACATGGAAGATATCTGCTATTTGGGCACATTGACACCAGCACAATTTTGATTGGCTTGGCCAGAACCTGTGTAGCCGTTCCGGAGTAAGGTATAGCCTGTTGAGAAGTTTAACCTGCATCTCGGTATGGTTAATGCATTTAGACATACGGGGGTAAATGTATCAAGCTGAGAGTTTTCTGGCGGGTTTGAAAAACCAATCAGATTCTAGTTATCATTTATTTAGTACATTCTACAAAATGACAACTAGAATCTGATTGGTTGCTATAGGCAACATCTCCACTTTTCAAACCCGCCTGGAAAACTCTCAGCTTGATACATTTACCCCACGGTGGGAAGTTACATAGATTCTCTCCCATTGTCGCTCAGTGAGCACTAACTTCACGTCCGTCTCCCACTGGGTATTTCCAGTCAATTTTGACCACCTCACAGGTCACAATATTATTTTCATACACTTTCGGATAAAGACTGCAGCGAGCACAAACACACGGCAGTTCACAGGATATCTAAGAAACATTGCCACACAGTAGTGGCAGAAAAAAAAGAAAAGTGGTGCAAGATGGAATTGTCTTTAGGCCCTCCCACCCACTCTTATGTAAGATATTGAAAAGGACATGTACGGTTTAACAAACCAAGCACTGAAACGATAAGAAGTGATACTTTTGTAGCTGAATGCTTGGTTTGTTCAGGCCCCCACAAAACAAGCTACCAATAGCTTAGCTGCCTTAAGCCCAACAAAGGCAGGATGTTAAATATGTCCAGTTTAAAGAACAGCTAAGACACCTGAGAAAACAAATTGGTGTCACTGGCCCCTGCAGACGAAGATTTGGAAGATGAAGACGAGGAGATCAACGTCACCCAGAGCACACGACCGGTACAATTATGGTTCCTCTGATCGCTTAACCCATTACTTGGATAACTGTGGTAATTCTACAACTAAAACATGGCGATGAGAGCTGACCACACGGAATATGTGTATTTATCAGACGAAGACCAGTCCGGGGTGCCCCGGCGGGTTGGAGATGGTGAACCCAGTGAAAAAGAAAGTATGTGGTCACATGTACGACAGAGAAGCAATTGAAAGGATGATTGAAAACAAACTTCATCCTAGCACAATATTAATTCAACCCCGCAGGAAACCACCATTACAGAAGTCTCTGTAACATAAATGTCAAAAACAAAAATGTAAAAAAAAAAGCTTTTACCTTTTTAAAGAAAAAAACACATCTTTAATAAAGGTGTATCTTTGCTGTAGAAAAACATTAAATTGCCAACATGTCATTTTACCCAAATATTAATAAGCATTCCAGCATCAGCTAGCTTCCTTCTCTCAGCTAGATCTCAGCACCTGCAATCTACTGGAGAGTGACAAGGACGCTGCCACCTATCCTGTTTCTGGGTGAGCTATGGCACAGTCGAATGTCACTCTTGACTTTTAATTACATTGCCAGCCCTATTATTACAATTTTGCTTTCACCACTGAACACTGCCACCTCTCCTGTTTCTGGGTGAGCTATGGCACAGTACAATGTCACTGGAGCCTTTGAAGAATACTGCCAGCCCTATAATTTGTCTTTCAGCACTGAAAACTGCCACCTCTTCTGTTTCTGTGTGCGCTATGTCACAGTACAATGTCACTGCAGACTGCCAAGAGCACTGCCACCCCTTCTCTTTCTCTTAAATTAATGACACTGCCCAACTGCACTGGGGACTGCCAACAACCCTGCTACCCCTTGTATGTCTCTCTGTGAAATGGCGCTGGATCTCCGTGGAGGGCGGTACTTATAGAATCCAAAACTTGCGAGATCCGATGACGCAACGATGATATTTTATTTTGTTTTCACTTCCGAGGGTGCGCGAAAGTCCCGAGCCGAGCCGGTTTGGATCTGCGAAGTGCGGGTGGGCTTGGTTCTCTGAGAGCCGAGTCCGAGCATCTCTACTTATTAATATTAGGAGAGAATGTTCTTCTTTATTTTATCACCAGGTAGCAGTAACTGTGTGTTCTGAGCACTAACTTCTCAGGAAGGGTAAGGAGTTGAAAGGCTTAAGGCTGCATCTAAATCTTACTAAAAACCCATTGTAGATAATTATGTATGTACACACACATGGTACTATACAGAGCGTAAGGCTCATACAACCGGGCTCTTATTTACACATTCAAGTCGTGCTCTTAAAGCCTTTTAAACGTGATTCATCCCTGATAGTCAATAAGTAATAAAATGGATTTACACACACACACACACACGCACACATACACACACACACACACACACACACACACACACACACACACACACACACACACACACACACTTTCTGACAAGCATTTGCTCCATGTCAATTTCAACATTGCCTGGAGTGTTCACAAGCGTTTACAGGGTACGGTATCTTGGAGTTCTATAGGAGCAGTCATTAGTACAGAGTACAGAATCCAGGGCCTAAGGGCTGGATAGCTCAGACAACTTTTCTAATGACAGTGCACGCCAACAAACTAAAGGGAAGACAGTAAGTGATGTCTACTTACTTGCATTCATCAAGTAATGAGGTTAATTTGCTGTCTCTGGCTTTATTGTTTATTTATTACCTACTAAGTAGAATAATGAGTCAGGTTCCTCATTATGTGTGTGTGTGCCTTAGGGCAATTTAAACATGTAAGATGCTTACCTGACCAGCCTCTTCAGAGTGTCGCAGTTCACTAGGAAGAATGGACGTATACCTGGTAGCAGTTGATACAAGTGAACAAAGGGGCTCAGAGTCTGACATGCTGACTAGGTTCACTAGGGAAGGTTTGGTCTTAGCAGCATGAAACATGCAGGTCTCAGTCCTCATCGCCAGTTGCTAGCGAGGTATCGGAATCACTAGTGGGGAGTATTGGACAAGCCAGATCAGAACCAGAACGGACAATTGAAGTGCCGGGTATAAATCAGAAAAGTAGTCTAGGCAGCTGTGGTTGGAACCAGAATATCCAAACAGAAGCAATACATGAGGCACAGTTGTCGGAAACAGATGGAAGTCAGAGCCAGGAGATCCAAAACAGAACCAATTAATCAAGCAGAAGAATAGTCAGCAACAGGCCGAAGTCCAAACCAGGATTTCCTAAACTGGTTAGATACCAAGGAGTACTGAGCACAACATCAAAAACCAGATTACAGGAGAAGTGGTTGAAGAGCAGGTCAGCCCTATGCGTCTCTGCTGGAATCCACAGTACCGCAACGTGGGTAAATAAAAGCTAATAGTGGGTGGTATCATTTTATTATATTTATATATAAAACAAACAGCACACACAATAATAGAAGAAGCACTAATGCCAGAGGGTTCATCACACCGCACACTACACTCTCCTATACCTCACCATGTCTTAGTCACTTTGTCATGTGTAGTTCAATGTCCTCCTGCTTTTTGCAGATCCACAAAGAAAGCACAGTATGCGGAGCCTTTAGTGTCCATACAGGAACAATCCTGGACCAGTCTGACAGGAGTAGTGATTGCTAGTCAGTAATGTCCTGAAGAGAGGTACCATCTGCCCTGCGTCTATGTCTTTTTAAACCCTTCTCACATTATCATTCACTGAGGGCTGCCCGTGGACCTCCACCAGTCCCCTGCTTACTTACAGGCACCCTACGGTGTGTGCTAAGCCTGTCTGCAAGGCAGGATGCGACACAATGGCAAGCCTGCGGACTGTGTATAGATGCAACAGCCATGATGCATATTACATTACATAAACAAATGGCATGTTGCCACATTAGCAGCAGTGTGTGCAATCCCACCTGGCAGCATTTCAGACTATACAATAGACATAAAATACATACATATATGGCTAACATACTACAATCCAAGCAATATTAAACACAGTTTGTCAAAGAAGGGGTGTTGAGCAGCCTAAACCCCCTATTTTCAAAGTCCTGATACCCTATCTCACCACAGGCCGTTGCAATCTAATCTTTGACTGGCTGAGCATCATGATCAGCAACAAATTTAATCAAAATAGATTTAAATATCTTTAATCTTTATGGATCTCAGTTTATATAATCTGATAGTAACAGTACAGTGGAAATTTAGTAAAATTTGATATGTGTACTTTGTCAGGATAACACAACAATAATGTTGTACAAAACACAGTACTGTTTAACTTGGCTAATGTAAAATGCAGAAGGTCAGGACTTTAACGGGCTAGGACATTGCCTTTTGGAGTTTTGACTCCCCCTTGTGGATTTGCTATTTTTTTCTGAGTACCAAGCTGCATATAAAGGGAGAGACCCTTCACTCTCCAGGCCCCAAATTCTTAACAAAATAAATCATTTCTATTTACAAGAACATCTTGAGGCCCCGGATCAGGTTACCCCAAATAAGTTTCATATACTTTGCGCGCCCTGGATTTCAAGCAGACCTGCGAACGATCGAATGCTGCTTGATTTGTCTGCTGTCTGGAAAAAGTAACTAAATAAGTCAGAAGTATGAATGTAATTCCGTATAGATATACGATTTACTATATTTGATAGCTTTCTCTAACGCAGTTGGCTATTCAGTTATTCTTTGTGAATGTTCTGGCTGTAGGATTTGTTTAGGCCTATGAACCTGTGTTAGTTCTAGTCCTGCCAAGTTCAGAGTTGCTAGCGCATGGACATAACAAATAGAACAGATACTCACACCACAATGAAACGGGCTCAAACAGATGAATTATGAAATATTTTGCATACACACTCCTGTGTGTGACGAAGAAATATATAAATGCTAGGAAGAAAAGCAGTACAGAAGTGGATTCTGGAAATATTCCTAGAATACAGCTGTTTTGCATCATCCCTCCCTCAGACGTTATGCATGACGTGAAAGGCACAGATGTAAAGTTTTTTATTTACATTTAGAAAGGTCCCATCTGAAGCTTGCAACTATATTGTGTCTATCTAGTGTCCCGGTGACAAAGAGGTTAAACATGCTGGCTGTCTATGATTTGTATGGCTGTCTCTTTGTATGAGCACAATGGTTCTGGGCAGTGTAATCCCTCACAGCGAAGCCAGCACAGCAGAATCGCTGCTTGGGATAGAGCGATGATGGAGGTCATTCTAGGTCACAATTACCCATCCTAAGTACATCAATCTGAAGTTTACTATAGAAATACAGTTCTCTCTTTTTATAACACCAGGTTGAATTAAACCACTTCCAGTAAACCACTATGTGGTGATTAGATTTTTACCATCATAGACTGCAAGCATTATACCTTACAGTATTTCACGGGAAACTGTCTGTGGCGTCCAGTTTCCGGATCTTAACTGTATATTATTTTTCTGTGCTTGTCTGAATAAAGTAATATATGTTTATGAGGTACCAAGCTCTATATACTGTTCTATAGCTTAAGTCACTCTACTAATAAACATGATGGACCTGATTCATTAAGGAAAGGGAAGCAAAAAAATGAGTAACTTTGCACTTTGGCAAAACCATGTTACAATGCAATGGGTGCAAATGAGTTTATTATTTTGCACATAAGGAAAATAGTGACAGTTTTTTTCATGTAGGACACAAATACTTGATAGCATTATTTTTACATTGACATTAAAAGTTGATCTAGGACATGCCCTAACCCAAATATAAATCTGTCCTCACATTTTAAATTTACCTCCCCCTCCAATGCAACATGGTTTTGTCAAGGTTCAAAGTTACTCATTTTTTTGCTTTACTTTACTTAATGAAACAGGCCCGATACTGAATGGAAAGTCACCCTCAATGTAAATGGAAGCTCTGACAACGACTTGATTACTATGTCTTATTTGCCTCTTGTATAGAAAATGGAGATTTCCTGGCTCTGGATTTGGGAGGAACCAACTTTCGTGTCCTGCGGGTGAAAGTTTCCGATAACGGGATGAAAAAGGTGGAGATGGAGAACCAAATCTATGCCATCCCAGAGGATCTGATGAGGGGCAGTGGGGCACAGGTGAGGCCACAGCCTGGAACTGCAGGAAAGATAAATCATACCTCAAAAGTGGGGAGAAAGTAAAGTGTTTTATCAAGGCCTTATAAGGCTATTGTCTGTCTAGTTTGTGTAAGAGAAGGTGATGGTTCTGAGTGAGGAGCGGAAAGAAGGAAGGTGAGGGACAGTAGACAGAGATAATGTTCAGTATAGAGAACAAAATAACTTATGTACTCTTAGGGGTAAATTTATAAAACATTTTAAAAAGGTAAAGTGGAGGTGTTGCCCATAGCAGCCAATCAAATTCTAGCTATCATTTATCTAGTACAGTTTAGAAAATGATAGCTAGAAAGTGATTGGTTGCTATGGGCAACATCTCCACTTTTTCTTTTCAGAAGGTTTGAAAAATCTGCCCATTATATTCACTGATATGGAGGCCTGCTAGGGATAGCATTACCTAAGTGACTTGGTATTTTTATTTCAGTTGTTTCCTAAAATGATGTGGAGAGGGGTTATGCAATTCATTGTCATTGTTTGAGAGAATACAAGCTTCAGTACAGAGTTCAAATCACTTAGAAATAATACAAAGTGTTCCTGTAATGGGCTAAAAGACATTAGAATACAGGGACTTGGGTTGTCACCTAAAATATAATCTTATGAAAGAAAACGGCTGTTCTACACAACGGAAAGGTCTTTTATTTAGCACTTTCCCAGCCTGTACAGAAGCGGATTATACTGAGAATCATAGTCCTAGAAACATGTATTTTATATATTTATATCCACGCGCACACAGTTCTTTGAAAGTCTTGTGCAATGTGCAACGTGATGTTGGGCTAGCTGGCTGGAAGTCATGCAGAATGCGAGCAGGACGTAGAATCCTCCTCCTCAGCATTCTCTGCTTCTCCTGCGCGCTGCTCGCTGCTTCTCTCTCGCACACAAGTGAAGTTTTTCTGCCAGCAAGTGATTTCAGGAATAAAAACACGGTCGGCAGACAACAATAACTTGCACAATCCCGGCTCCACTCTGGTCAGCGCCTGCCATCTTTAATGCCGCGATTTGCTTTGACGTGCTTTGTCTGGCGCTTAGCAAAGAAAACAGTGTAATAGACAAAGCCCACCGCCCGAAATTACTGAGCGAGCTTCAAAATGTTCAGTCTTCCACCGCCTTACACTGGAAAAAAATTGTCGCTTAGCTTTTTCTTTTGTTTCATTGTCATTAAAGCATCTTGGTACTTATGTAAGAGACTCAATAAAAGTATTGAAAAATAGTGATATAACATATTCTGCCGCTGTATTGTACTTTACTGCGTCTAGAAAAAATAGACTGTACTTATAAACAGTCAATAAAGTAAATCTAGAACACTCAAGGGTTTAATTTTTAAGTAGCAAGTATGTACCTTGCACACTTATACTGTACTAACCAACTCCCACATTAAAAGTGAGAAACAGAAATAAAATTAGCATAATTCTATCTCAGTGCTGCTCCTGAAATACCGCTGCCATAACGATGTCCGTTATATCACTTCATGGCAAATACGTCCCTGAGTGATCATCATCATCATCATCATCATCATTTATTTATATAGCGCCACTAATTCCGCAGCGCTGTACAGAGAACTCATTCACATCAGTCCCTGCCCCATTGGAGCTTACAGTCTAAATTCCCTAATATATACACACACTCACACAAAGACAGACAGAGAGGGAGACAGACAGAGACTAGGGTCAATTTTTGATTGCAGCCAATTAACCTACCAGTATGTTTTTGGAGTGTGGGAGGAAACCGGAGCACCCGGAGGAAACCCACGCAAACACAGGGAGAACATACAAACTCCACACAGATAAGGCCATGGTCGGGAATCGAACTCATGACCCCAGTGCTGTGAGGCAGACGTGCTAACCACTAGGCCACTGTGCTGCCCACTGATGTCACTGGCTCTTTGTGTATCATGCTTCAGTAATGTCACTGACTGATAGACTATTGGTATAAGCCACACCATTGTTAATTCCGCTGTTTAGATATCTCAGTCAATATCCGCAGTAGTTTCTTATCTGCTGTTAACATTAGTAATTTCTTCTTCATGACACCTAAAGTTGCTTTTCAATTCCAGCTGTTTGACCACATTGCTGAGTGTCTGGCCAACTTCATGGACAAATTGAATATCAAAGACAAGAAGCTGCCTCTGGGATTCACTTTCTCCTTCCCCTGCCACCAGAATAAACTGGATGAGGTGAGTGGAGAACAGTCACACTACACATGGATGGCTTTTCACTTCAAAATTTACAATCAACCAGAGCAACCAATCTACAATTAGCGTCCATCCGTCTAGTGCAAGTTAGACAATAGAAGCGAGTTTCTGATTGGTTGCTGTGGCTCAATTCAAATATTAAACCTAAATGGAATGTTAGTGATTGAGCCATAAGGAGTTGGGTTATATAAAGTCCCTTATCGCCTGCACAATGCACATGTTATTGTGAGGATGTCATTTTATTGGTAATAGGCTTGAAAAGTGCATTTATTCCTATTAAATATACTCAAATTGCATGTCCTTACCTGATGGCAAAATATATCAGATACATTCTCATAGATATCGGCTCAGCCCACATAATTTGCCTGCAGCCACTGGATGTGATATATATATATATTCCATATAGCTGACTTCCATACATGTAATTTTAATCATAATTTTCCATGAACTGTAAACAGGCAGGAAATCCTGGTATCAGATGATGTAGGTTATACAATGAGCCTGCAGACTGTACTAACTGGTGTTATCGCTTGTGTTCAGCCTGCGTCAGGAAAAGGGCGATAACAGATAAAACTAACAACAATCTCAGGCATTGTCATGTCGCATTAACATATCTGCTGAGAGCCTGTTCCATAACCTACTACTATGTATAGTTCGGTTAATTAAGAGTCTGCTAAAAGTACACTTCTTGATTTAGAACATGACCTCTTGTAGACGCTAGTGCTCCATACAAGGTCCTCTCATTGTTCCATCTCTTTTTACAGAGCATATTGGTAAACTGGACTAAAGGATTCAAGGCCTGTGGTGTGGAGGGGCACGATGTTGTAACTCTGTTAAGGAAAGCTATTAAGAAACGTGGGGTAAGCTGGCTCTCATAGTACTTTTTCTAGGATGGTGAATCTTTGTTAATCCTGATAGATGTGAGCAAGGGGTATATTACATTATGGGCACTGTATTGTGTCATGTGTGTGTACTATGTTATGTAAGACATGATCATTACGTGGTATTGCTGACACCTGTATCTCCCTTACTATAGGATTTCGATATTGATATAGTCGCAGTTGTAAATGACACTGTGGGAACAATGATGACTTGTGGATTTGATGACCACAACTGTGAGATTGGCCTTATTATTGGTAAGGAGGTGACGATTAGTATGACTCCTCCCATAACTCCTCCCCCCAGCCCCCACTGTCTTCCACCTACACATTTTCTGCCTAGATTGATCTCACTCTTACCCTCTGTTCTTTATAGGCACAGGCACCAATGCTTGCTACATGGAAGACATGCGTCATATTGACCTGGTAGAAGGGGACGAGGGGCGTATGTGTGTGAACATGGAGTGGGGAGCATTTGGAGATGATGGAACGTTGGATGACATTAGAACCGAGTTTGACCGAGAAATTGACATGGGGTCTTTAAATCCAGGAAAACAAATGTAAGTATCTCAGTGTAATGTGACAGCAACAACTGGTATGACTGTATCACTTATGTCTATGGCTGTATATTACTACTATAGAAGTAAGACTGTAATGAGTATTTGTAGTAATATATATCTCTTTTGATTTTACAATTATCACCATGTCTGTAATTAATCATTATCTCATTACTTTATTGCTCTTACTAGATATGGAGCTGGATTACTATTGTTCTCTTTGTCATATAGACCAGTACTACAACTAAGGGAATGTTGCGCTATATTTTAGGAACGTTGCCTTGTAAACTCTGTGTAGCATGTTCTGCTGTAGATAAAGATTCTGTTTCAGGTATTTTAGATTCCTGTTGACTGATGGGTGACAGAGCACCCATCAGTTATACAGCAGAGACAGCCCGTTTGGGGCTGAACCAAAATTTATGAATATGCCGCATTTCAATTCACCAGATTGTACTGAATTTAATGCAGTTGCATTTCGTTAATATTGGTTGGACCACAAAATGTGTATCTGTAAGATGTGCCTCAGAATTATCACTAGTCCAGAATGAAGCATCTTACATATCGCTTCTGCCTGCAACATGTTTCCTCACACTGTTTGTAGGTGATACATGCAGTTTAATTATAGGAGAGTCATATGCAAGCACATGAGATTATAGTTAAATAAAAAATGCAAAAATCCCAATGTTACATATAGTACTCAGTTTTTTACGGTTAATTAAAATTGTTTTAAACTTGTAACATTGCCACCTGGTGGTTATTTCATGTACTGACATCATGACATTAGTTAGCGTTGACCTATCTGGGTTTCTGCAGATGTCAATGTAATGTTTTTTTATGAGGATGATATTTTGTCAGTATGACACTCCACCATATTCCTTTCGGTAGAACCCAGAGGATACAGTTCCAGGGTTAGCATCCATGCTGATGGGTTAGTGAGGTGTGAGATAGAATAGAATAGGCATGTAGCAGTTCTGGGTCTCTGAGTGCTGACTGTTAACATTGTCTCTCTTTAGGTTTGAAAAGATGATCAGCGGGATGTACATGGGGGAGCTGGTCAGGCTCATCCTAGTTAAGATGGCAAAGGAGGATCTTTTGTTTGAAGGAAGAATTACAGCTGACCTTTTGACGACGGGACATTTTGAGACACGCTACGTCTCAGAGATTGAAAAGTAAGATTGTGAATTGCTCGTGGAATATTAATGAAATGTCATATCGCGTACTATGAGGCTGCCCCTGTGGCTCTAACATAAAATGTTTAGAGGGACCAATCTTCTTTAATTAACCTTTTATCCTCTTGGTTTTGCTCTTCCTTAAACTATATAGAGGTGAGTTTATTTAGATGACTGGGCCATTAATTATCCAGATAATCTCCAACAGGGAAAATATGGTCTGTTAAGGGTTGTGAAATAATGCTCTTTGACATGATGCTACGACATAACTTTTCAATGGAAAATGGAAAATTCTGCCATTCCCACGGACAGTTCTAAGTAATACTGACAGCTTAGGCAGCTGACTGTCTTACAACATAATAAATACGTGACTGTTGCTGTACTGTATAACCTCACACACTGTTATTGGTTGGTGGGTTCATAGATAGATAGCAGCAGTAACCATTTACCATATATCCACTTCTGCTTTGTACTTCCCTTCCTGTTACTGTAATGCACAGTCACACATGCCGTCAATGCACAGTACAAGGTCTTATTATCATGTCCTCCGTGACACACTACTTCTGTGACAGTGTAGTATTACAATAAGGGTGATGTAACACAAATTTATTTTTAATCTAGTTGATTCTTCTGACCCTTTCAGAGATAAAGAAGGGATCAAAACGGCTCAGCAGATCCTGAGCAAACTGGGATTGGAGCCATCGCATGAGGACTGCGTGGCAACGCACAGAATCTGCCAGATTGTCTCTACTCGATCCGCCAGCTTGTGTGCAACCACGCTGGCTGCTGTTCTGCGCCGTATTCGAGAGAACAAAGGTGTGGAGCGGTTGAAGTCAACAGTGGGAGTGGATGGGTCCGTCTACAAGAACCACCCGCAGTAAGTGAAGAGCAGGGTCACAGGGAAGCTATGCGCTAAGGGGGCGATTTAGTGTTGGACGCAAGCGCGTTTGTGCTGTTTAAATATATGGCTCGCTTCACATTTGACACACTGCACAGTTGCACATCTTCCACTGGTGTTTTGAGTTGCTCATACCCCACACTTGCTCCCCCTTGCGCTTGGTGAGCTGGATCAGGGCATTCATGTACAATAGGACTTGCAGAACTAAATGCACCCTGATAGGTGTCTTATTTTGATTTATACATATCTTTGAAATGAGTTCATTATCAAATTCAAATTCTTTGCCTACACAAGACCGTTGCAGTTTTTGAGTTGATGAGGTTTGCTGTCTTTTTGATCCAGATGCATCTTTATGATTTTATGTCACACTATAAATTTAAAGGAAAATGAAACACATTAACTAGTATTCCAAACAGAAAGCGTCTGATGCTGTAACAAGTAATTTACAGCATTTGTAAAAAGCTAAAAACATAAAACTAGTTGTATGACTGCTGCGTATATAGCTGCCTGCTTTTTGAAAACGCTCATATGGGATCACACTTTCGGAAAGTTTTATTGTAACACTTTTGTTTCTGACCTCATTAACTTACATTTAGGTTTCACGGTGTAGGAGAGGCTCTTAGCTGGCTTCCACTGTACCAGGAAGACTAAGGAGCGAGTTACAGGGGAGGTACATAGAAATGTAATGCCAGTTCCTCACAGTAAACAGAGTCTTGAATATATTCTTTAGAATGTTTTAGTCCAGCTTCCAGGGCAGGACTAGTTAGGTAATGTGAAGCTGTTGGGAGAGGTTTGGAGAGGAACAGCAGGAGCAATTAACAGGGAAAGGTTAGTGAGCCCTTGTGAGAGTACTGCTGCATGGTGTGGTAAGAGGCAGAGTGTGCCCCCAAGTGTACTCCTATGTTTACTTTTAGTTGATGTCTATAGTGTTTCTTTAAGGTCAAATTACACCTAACATGTCAGTAAGGTCTACTATTTCTTGTTAATAGAAATAGTAGACTTGTCTTTGTTTAATAGACTAGTAATCAATTCTATGATAATATTTTTGGGTAAATTGTTTTGTTTCGCTGAGCGAGTCGGCATTCTCATTTGGTGTAATTCCTTTATCAGCTTTGCACGGCTCCTTCAGAAGGCTGTGCGCAGGCTTGTGCCTGAATGTGACGTCCGATTCATCCGATCAGAGGATGGCAGTGGTAAAGGAGCCGCCATGGTGACAGCCGTAGCATACCGACTGGCTGACCAGCGCCATGAACAGGAGAAGACACTTGAAGCCCTGAACCTTAGTACTCAGCAACTCCTAGAGGTTAAGAAGATCCTGAGAGACGAGATGGAGAGGGGCCTGAAACAATCAAGCCACGATGAAGCCACAGTCAAGATGCTGCCTACTTATGTACGGTCCACCCCCGATGGCACAGGTGAGAGGACCCTACGGAGCTTAATAAACATCTTGGGAATTGGCCAGTACTCTGAACGTTGTGTCATATAGTAAAGTTGTTTGGCGTGAAATGTGGTTCTGCAGTGTAAGTTTGTACACATCAATTAGGTGGTGTTCAGGACCGTGGCTTCTGATACACTCTGAGCTTTTAGGAACAGTTACTGGAAACATAAAGTAGAAGATCTCTGTCCATGTTTAGTCCATTTCACAAGTGACTGAGATTTACCTCTGTTTAATTGTAATCTGCATTTCCTATATGGAACAGAATTGTTTAGAGTCCAGACTCACAACAGTAAGATACACAGTGTGGTCAGACGCCTGAGATGTAATTGTGACACACTCATGTATTCCAGAGAGAGGCGACTTCCTGGCCCTGGATCTTGGAGGCACTAACTTCCGCGTACTCCTGGTGCGTGTTCGGAACGGCATGAGACGCGGGGTGGAAATGCACAACAAGATCTACACCATCCCCCAGGATGCAATGCAGGGGACCGGAGAGGAGGTGAGATTGGCCTATATCTGACAACAACGGAAGAGTCTTGCGCGCCTTACTCTGTTATAATTTGGCCTCCTTAGTAATTAATTAATATAACCATTCTATTACCATGCATTTGAACCACAAATCTTTACAGTCAGGAAATTGTATTAAAATAAAATGTTCGTTTAAAGTCTATTACTTATCATGGTTGTTCTCTGGAAATGTTACTTTTTTTATTTAATACCGATGATCCTTTCATTCCTTGCAGCTCTTCGACCACATAGTCCACTGCATTGCTGATTTTCTGGAGTACATGGGTATGAAGGGCGTTTCGCTGCCTTTGGGGTTCACCTTCTCCTTTCCTTGCCACCAGAACAGCCTGGATGAGGTAACTATTAGCAGAATGTACAGTATGTGTAATATGCCACAGCCCATTCCATCCATAACCTGTTCATTGGGCTTTTATATTTACATTTATATTGTGCCTACAGGAGTCATCCTCTTACATAAGTTTTTAGCCCATCCCTGGCCCCTTGTTGAAGAGATTTCACATATGTACTATATTATATATTTCCATACCCTAAAAGGGGAAAAGCAGGGTTTTCACGCTTAAGATTTCAGCTTTGCATTTTACCAAATTATTCATGAATTTACATACCATACCATTAGTGGGCGTGGCCAGCATGCTTTGGGACATAGCTATAATTTTAGACAGTGCTTGGCTGCTCTCCAACTCTTCCTATCCCCATCATATAAACGGGCAATGCTGCATGCACTACTGTTAGGGGAACACAGCTCTCCCTTTTCGAGCAGAACCGTGTGAAGCGGGACATACCTCCCAACTGTCCCTACAATCAGGACAAAGTCCTGATTGAGTGTGTCAGAACAGTTGACAGACTGTCCTGCTCTCTCCTACCTGTTCTTGCTGCTTTCAATACTTGTTGGGGAGAGATGGCTGTTAACAGCGCAGACAGAAACGATCTTCACAAAATCTGCAAAGTGTCTGGTCCCGGGGCAGGGTTCAGCATACAGTACCCCAGGCTAGGAGGGGGTTTCCAGGCACTAGGAAGCCCCCCCCCCTCGGTTTGCCTATACGCCCATGTGTAAAAGCTTTTAAAACAGCCAATTTTTATTTTGAATAAGGTTAAAGACCTCTACAAAATATAGCATAAAAACAGCTCTTATCTGAGTCCACGTGATTTTGATAATAAGGAGGAACACTTGAAGCTATCCGCAAATATCACTCTAAAACTTGACTAAAAAATACCAATATCGTGAGGACAAAACTCTACATGTTTCGTTCTCTGGAACTTCATCAGGGGTATGATTTGTCCTTACAACCCTCAGTCTTAAAAACAAAGAATATTATATGAACCAATCATATGTCACTTCCTTACTTTTAACTACTGCTGTTACCCTACAGCTTTCACAAATTGTCTAATCAGATACTATGAATCTAGTTTACACACTATTCCATAAATATATTTTCCCAAAACACAATAGTATATAAACAGTAAAGTGTTTTCTCTCAGGGAGACATAAAGAAATCTATATCCAAACCTACTTGCATCTAACGCATCTCTCTCAATACTCTCTCATACCTCCAATTATAAACACAATAATGTATATAAACAATACAATAAGTTATTTTCTTTTTCTTTAATTAACAATCCATTTAGACAACACTTCCATTAAACCCCTGTCAGACCCGACAGCATACTATTCCTAAATCATTAATACACATTTACCAAAACTATTACAGAAACACTAAAACTTACAACTCCCACTATCAGCTCATCAAGCAAATCTATCTCACCAGCTGTTCTGTGAGCAAGAAAAACCAAAAACAAAACCCCCCCACAAATAATCTAACGTACATACATATTTTATACAATATCTATAGCAACATAGCAAGCCTTATATTTACTTCATGATCTGAAGAAAGCCTACAAGTCATACTGCCCTATAAAACGTGGTCAGCGCCTCCATTATACATAACCTGCTTTCCTTTCTCTGCAGGGCATTCTTCTGAAGTGGACAAAAGGCTTCAAGGCCTCTGGCTGTGAGGGAGAAGATGTGGTGAATCTGCTGAAGGAAGCCATCCACAGGCGGGAGGTGAGTTTCCTGGATCATTGTTGCTGTTTTTCCACTGTAATATAACCGGTAAAAAACTTGATGGAAGGAAGAACAGGGACCATTGAATATACTGGGTGGCTGATGTAATGACATGTAAACTGATTTTAGCAATTTGTTATTTTATTTACCACCTTCGAAAACCACAAAATTTAATGTAAATTATCATCATTAACATCATCATCACCATTTACTTATATAGCGCCACTAATTCTGCAGCGCTGTACAGAGAACTCACTTATATCAGTCCCGGCCCCAATGGAGCTTACAGTCTAAATTCCCTAACACATAGACACACACACACAGACTAGGGTCAATTTTAATAGCAGCCAATTAACCTACCAGTATGTTTTTGGTGTGTGGGAGGAAACCGGAGCACCCGGAGGAAACCCATGCAAACACGGGGAGAACATACAAACTCCACACAGATAATGCAATGGGCGGGAATTAAACTCATGACCCCAGTGTTGTGAGGCAGAAGTGCTAACCACTGAGCCACCGTGCACTATTACTATCTACTGTCTGCTCAGAATGTTATTGATCCGTTTATCTAATGTTTATTTTGTCATATTCTCGTGAGTTGGTTGCATCACAAACTTTTCACCAAGGTTGGATAAATAGGAAGCTGTCTTTTTTCTTGTGTCCCTTTCTTATTGTTCCTCCCAATTGTAACATACCCCCGATATGTGGTCAATACTGAAGTCTATGATATGTTGCAAATTGTTCTCTAGAGTAAAGTCACTGGAAAACATAGTGTATGTCGGAATAAAGATGATACTCCCTTTACCAGTAAGCAGGGTCGGATGAGAGCTCTAGCCTTGACATTTCACATGATTCTAGGTTCCGTTTTGCCCTTTATAGGAGTTTGACCTGGATGTAGTGGCTGTTGTGAATGATACAGTGGGGACGATGATGACTTGTGGCTATGAAGACCCTCACTGTGAAATGGGGCTGATTGTCGGTAAGATACAACTCTGTCCATATATATATATACATATTTATAATATTCACTACAGAAGTCTCTGACAACATGAACTTGCATCTGTGAACCTCAGGTACCGGCAGTAACGCCTGTTACATGGAGGAGATGAGGAACGTGGAGCTGGTGGAGGGCCAGGAAGGCAGAATGTGCATTAATATGGAGTGGGGAGCGTTCGGGGATAACGACTGCCTGGAAGATTTCCGCACAGAGTTTGACAAGTCTGTGGATGAGCTCTCTCTTAATCCTGGCAAACAGAGGTACGTTGTCGTTATAACCAAAATCCCATAGGCAACAAATCTGTTCCTAACAAACCTAATGAGCTGTCATAGAAATACTCAGGTTTTGTGTATAAAAGCTCCTGTTATTACAGCAGTGGATGGTTTGCACACAGTGTGCCTGAAACATCATATTACATGTCAGCTTCTGGCCTGGACTATCAACCACTCTGGTTCAGCACCGAGGTGCCTACTTGGTTTTGTGAGTGCATTTCTAAGTGTGCGCTTACATTCCGGTCTATAGAGACGCCTTGGTAAACTCGTGTGCATAGATACCACTACACAACCTCCCCTCTCATTCATTTAAACCTTTTAGTGTTGCTCCTAGAATCCTGCTCAGATTACCCTAATCTATGGTTTAAATAATAATAGTGAGGGGATATTGGGATTGCCTTTATTATGTCTTGGCAATTTTGTGATTAAAGCTTTCTTTTTTTTTTTTTTACATTGGGCAAAGTGCACCTAGAAGTTTGCCTCTCCAATAAAATGTATCTTGTGCTGCAATAGGAAAAGACCTAGTTATGACATATTATATTTTCTTTGTTAATTTTCATTGCTAATGGCAATGATAAGACATTATTTAACCTGTCTCTTTATTCAAATTGTTTAGCCAGGACAGGGGCTTAGAGAGAAGTCTATCCCAGGAATAGCCTATAGTATTGTAAGGTTGCGAGCAGGGTGGGTCCTCTTACCTTTCTGTCTGTATGTATTACCCAGTATTGTTTTATTACTGTGTTTGTTCCCAATTGTAAAGCATTACAGAATATGCTGGCGCTATATAAATTAATGCTGATTAGGATATAGTAAAGTGACCACATTTGCAGTCACTTTACTTACACACAGTTTGCGATAGAAAGGAGAGGAGCAGGAAGTCTGCTGGAGAGGGAACTGTAGATGACTCTCTTGTAATGCTCTCTACATAGGATGGAACGCCTTACGCCATCTTTAGATGGTGTTAGCAGTCGAAAGTAGTTCATTTTCGCAGTCTCCTTAGACACCCACAGAGTTTGCATTTGCAATAATAAATAAGCTTGTTAATAAAATGCTGTAAACTGCAGTTTTCAGGGGGATTTACTGGCATATAAACCTCTTCAGAGATTCGTAAATAGGTCCCCTAATAGTATATTTGCTAAACTTTCTAAAAAGGAAAACTGGAGGTGTTGCCTATAGCAACCAATCAGATTCTAGCTATTATTTTGTAGAATGTATAAGATAAATGATAGCTAGAATTTGGTTGGTTGCTATTGGCAACACTTCCACTTCTCCTGTTAAGAAGGTTTAGTAAATCTACCCCTTAACCTCTGCCAGCTCAGAGCTGGTGCAAAATTGTAGTGTTTTTTTCTGCAGTGAAAATGGCACATGGGTTTTGCGTTGTACTTCAGCCATTTTGTGCTTTGTAAATGAGGTCCACTGTCTGCAGAGAGTGCCAGGATCTTAGGGCAAACGTACATACTAATCAAATGCTGTGTTGTCAGATTTATTCTACATTGTTTTGTTCATTTAGCATGTTCTGGTAAAAGGAAACTATAACCCCTTATTCATAAGAATTAAAGGTAAAAATAAAATATTTGGGTTCATTAACAGATATTTATTAACATATTAAATCACTCTTTCCTTTCAATTCTCTTTTACAAATATGAAAGCACTTGTATGCTGCTTAGCGGTTTTTCTTGTCAATGGAACCTATTTCTTGTGAACATACCAATGTCCATTGCTTGGAAAAACACAGGAAATAGTTGGGAAACCACTTTCTGTTGCACTACTCACTTCCTGTTGTTGGCACAGTCTATTTATTGCGAGCAATATGATAGCTCCAAGAAAAGTACAGGCGTAAACATCCAGATTAAAAATAATTAGGGCTTCTATTAGGACGTCCTGTTTTTCATTTTAAAAACAGGACATATATCACCTGAAGTTTGTTTACGCCATGAATATAGGAAAGTATCCAACTTGTCCTGTTATGGGAAAGAATGGGAAACTGAGTATTAGGGGATAAAGATTCTGGGTGTAATAAAGGACTGTGCTGGGAAAACTTCACACAGGGAGCTCTATGTAAATTGCCTGGACGCAGCTACTGGCCTATGTCTGTTGTACATTCTTCCTTGTCCCGCTAATGAGGTGTCTTCTGGCTGCAGGTTTGAGAAGATGATCAGCGGCATGTACCTGGGGGAGATTGTCAGGAATGTTTTGATAGACTTTACCAAACAGGGTCTCCTCTTCCGTGGAAAGATATCCGAGAGGCTGAAGACAAGGGGCATTTTTGAAACCAAATTCCTGTCTCAGATCGAGAGGTGAGTGAACATAAAGACCCTTCACTAATTATCAGATTTTTCCGTGACTTCTGGTTCTGCCGGAAATAGAAAACATTTTTCTTGTTGCCTTTTGGATTGTAAGCTTTAGTGACCGGGTCGTCTTCTCAGTGCATGTTCTTTATTTGTTATAAGAGTATGTTTGCTGTGTCTGTATTACACATAGCTGTGGGATATATTTGTATTTCTAACACTAATAAGTCAATCAAAGATTCTGAGATAAGTGATCTCGGTTCCTATGCTGTTAAATTGTCTAAGTCTTTCCTCTTCTCATCTTGGCAGTGACCGCTTGGCATTGCTGCAGGTTCGCTCCATCCTCCAACACCTTGGTTTGGATAGCACATGCGATGACAGTATCATCGTAAAGGAGGTGTGCACCGCGGTGGCACGGAGAGCCGCCCAGCTCTGCGGGGCCGGGGTAGCCGCAGTGGTTGACAAGATCCGAGAAAATCGAGGGTTGGCCAACTTGAAGGTCACGGTGGGTGTGGACGGAACGCTCTACAAGCTTCACCCACAGTAAGTTATTGGTACAATCTCTAGTTAGGTTTAATATTTAGGGTTTTGCATCTTCAAAAACAGCCGCATTATTTTACTTTTATAGAATTGTAAACAATGGGGTAAAGAGTGTCTTGGAATGTTATGTTACAAGGGTCCTACATAAATGTGTTTTAAAATGGACTTATGACCTGCTGAAACTCCACAATTGAACCTTCATCATGTTAACTGAAAAAGACCAATTTTACAATTATAATTAATTGTATAGTTATAATTAATTTTACAGGTATAATTAATTTTGCTTGCCTGTACTCCCAGCGCTCCTGTAATCCTTGACATCTTGATGATGTCAGCAGTAGGCGGGTGTTGAATATACGTTTGGTTATATCTGCCCAGCTCTGTTACACCTCATGAATGCACAATTACTTGGTTCCTTCTACTCTGAGTCTGGGCTCTATGTCAGGGCAGAATCGGACAGTATGGAGCCGTTTCAGCTGGGGTAAAAGGATAGACTGACAGCATACAGGACACCCAGTTTTTGTGATTTGCAATACATAGAAGACAGTTGAGTATAAAAAGAACTACTATACATAGATGTATATACTGCATATATGTCATTACTGTCCAACATTTTCATTTTATGCACTAAATAATTATCATACCTGAAATCCTATTGGAAAAATATTATTTCTGACCAATCATGAACAGATTTGATTGTTTGGCCCAATCGGATTTGTGGTCAAATGCACAGATCAGATCATGTATCAGTTAGGTGAAACGACAGAATTACGCAGAGCTGTCAGTCTGTAATCACACAATGATGCTGTCATCTGTCCATCAGATTTATGGACCTGTCTGTAAACATTCCAGTCTATTATGTTAGGGGGTGGGGAGCCAATTTTGAGGCAATATGATCTAATACAACCAAATTGGTAAACAGGCATGTGTGAAATGCATTGAAGGGAAAACATAGTACTTGAACTAAGGATTATAAAATAAAATATCAAATTACCTTTGATTATTGGTCATTTTATGTAATCAGGATAGTAAATGAATGTACAATCAGACCAACAGATCATAAAGAGTTTGCCTGCTTATGATACACAACTGATTAGTGTATCTATTTTAATGCAAGCCTGAAAGTGTTTTCTGTTGTGAATCTATTAAATATTGTTTTTATGCTTAATTGCAGTTTCTCGTCCATCATGCACCAAACTGTGAAAGAACTGTCCCCAAAGTGCCAGGTGACATTTCTACAGTCTGAAGATGGCAGCGGGAAAGGAGCCGCCCTTATCACGGCAGTGGCATGTAGGATCCGGGAAGCGGGTCAGCGTTAGAACAGAGGAGCTGAGGAATTTGTTTGCGTTCATTCCTGTACAGAGACTTGTTACATACTTCTTACTTCCTCACTACCTTACACTCCACTGGACTGGTTGATCATCCCGGATGCAGCCCATATCAGCAAGGATTTTGCATGCATTTGACCACACCTATACCAGGGAGACATGTACATAGGTCAATATTATTTTATTTTTTGTAGGGTAGATAGGTGGCAATGGAACTGGCTACCCATGTTTTGTTGCTGATAGTGGTTAGACTAAGCCTGAATCCACCTAACTTCTCAAAGCAGCTTCCCAAAAAGATTCTTCTGCATAAGTGTCTTTAATATAGTGTTCCCAGGAGTCCTATGTATAGAGATGAGTATTTATATTCAAACCTCCACACATTTTAATACTGCTATACTGCTCCAGACCAGGTTGTGATTTCAGACAAATATGGCATCTGTTTAAGCATCACAAGCAAGCCCGGACTGGCAATCCGGCACTTCTGGTGAACGCCAGAAGGACCGGTGGACACAGGGCCGACGCTGCCTTGCTCTCACCAGGCCTTGCTGTCACTGATTGACTTTTTTTCAGACTCACAGCTGTCAGCACTAGCTGCTCTTGGCTTAAAAAAAATGGAATGTGCAGCCGCTCCTCCCATGAACCAAGCGCGATTCATATGTTTGTGGAGGTGCTTCAAGTCACACTGCACCAGCAACGGCCCATCGGCGTGCAACTATAGGTGGGTCTGTGTGCTTTCAGTGCCAGGGCTGATATTTAGTCCCAGAACAGCCCTGATCACAGACCATTTGATCTCTCATTGAAATACAAATGTCTGGCAGTGACTGGAGTTATGTTAAGACATTTCCAAATATAAATAATTCCCATTGTAGGAAATTAGTAAATCATCAGAAAAATAATAATTCTTCAGTTATTGCTTGGCCTTAAGAGAAAGGAAACTGAAACACATTGAGGTTAATGATATGGAGTATTTATAAGGACAGATGTTATTTTGGCTAAGTACAAATGTATACCATGTGACCTGGAAGTGTATACCATGTGACCTGGAAGTGTATACCATGTGACCTGGAAGTGTATACCATGTGACCTGGAAGTTATACAAATGTTTTCCAGCACAATACACCACTTTGAGCGGTGGAATGGACACATTTAGCAGAATATAAGGTCACTGTCCCCCTGAGAAAAACAGTTGCCTTAATCTTAAAGTATTTTTCCCATAACATTAAAGAGGATAAAGCTGTCTTATATTCAGAAGAGTCTTATACTCCGGTAAAGCTGTATCAGTGAATGTTTAGAAAGGAGATATATGAGTAGTCGCTATATCCTACAACACTTGAAAACTTTAACCAAACTTCAGGACTGTACAGTAAGGTGATAGGAATAAGCAATAAATCCGCTCCGCAGGGTGTGCAGACTGCAGAGCACCTGAGGACTCCGTTCATGTTTTACACAAATGTTTATTGCATACCTCCCAGCTGTCCTGACTTAGGCGGGACATCCCTGCCATCCCGCCAGTTGGCTCATTTCTCCCAGCAGCCGGGAAGTTGGGAGGTATGTTCCCGCTCACCATGGTGCCCTACGCACCTCCCATGGCAATTCATATTTCTATTCAGGGGAGGGTAGCAGGGTTGGAAGGAGGCCTCCCACTTCAGAAACGCTAGACACCCCCCCCCCAGCACAACGAGAACACGCCCCTTTTGTATACGACGCAACAAAGCACACACTTTGTCCCGATTTGGACCGGGACCAATGTTGGGAGGTAGATTCTTGTAGAATAGAAGTAAATTATTAGTACTATTTTATTGCAATGTTAATTTATGTCAAGTATATATAAGATGTTTTTAGCCTGTTAGAGATTAATTACTGGTGTTGAGCACCTTGTAATAAATGCTGCTCTTTAATAATTTGCCTTTCCCAAATAATAATAACTTGCACAAGTTATGGCCAATGTCCAATAGAATGATCTGCATATATATTCTGTATACAGTACAGATTTATATTTCTACACACAAGCTGCATATCTATGCAACGTCTATAATGCACACAGATTTTAATTTTTGCTAAGTACAGATTTAACTAGATTTCTATAGGAGCTCTATACAGTAAATATGTATGTATAAACACTTCCATTTACAGTCACAGTAATCGTGTCATATGTTCAGGTGTAATATGTTTGGTCCATGTGCTTAATGTGAGTTGGTACAGCTCTTAATGCACGGTACCATTGTCTCACAGAAAATGGTCGTCTGTTTG
Source organism: Mixophyes fleayi (assembly GCF_038048845.1). Lineage (NCBI taxonomy): Eukaryota > Metazoa > Chordata > Amphibia > Anura > Limnodynastidae > Mixophyes > Mixophyes fleayi. The sequence goes on from NC_134405.1 coordinate 71,984,353, forward strand.
ATGTACATAGTAATAGAGAAGCTGTGTTTTATTTATAATTGCTATTTTATTGGCTTTCTGTACCTGTAACTTGATAAAGTTGCCGAATGCTTTTTAGAAATATGAAATGTGTCTTCATGTGTCTTTATTATAACGGAGAGGGGTAATTACATTCCATCAGATAGTGGTTCTGATCCTTTATTTTGTTCTTCTTGTGATGCAGTTATCACTTTATTAATCCTTTCACCACACACAACACTTATGGTACTGCACCTCTTTTAAAGGTGCAGTACACTACCTCCTAACCGTCTCAATGTAGGCGGGACAGTCTCGATTTTAGAGCTCTATCCCGCCATCCCGATAGGAACAGCTTTGTCCCGATCTGTGGGATATTAAAGAGATATGTCTAATTCACTGCTGCTCTCACCAGTGTGCACAGCAATAAAGGTTTTAGAGGGGAGGAGAGAATGGGCAGCCTAGCGCTTCAAAAAGGACAGCCCCACCCCCCTCCCAGCATGAGCATGCAGCCTGTTGGTTCACTAAGAAGCAATGACATCATTTAGGTGCAGGGCTATGACCCATGACTCTACTCCCTCTTAGTGCTAATGATATGACACTGAACCTTCTGTCCTGGTATACCTTGCATATGTACTAGGTCTCGTACCTTCATATATGTGAATGGTCATTAGTGCGTTTACCGTAACGGGAACGTAGGTTGAACACGCTAGTCCTGATCTAGATAAGTGATTCAATTTAACAAGCATAGTGAAGGCTTTGCAAATATTTCATTTAAATGAAGCCAGAAACTATAAATATAAGCTACCATACTTGCCAACTTTTGATATCTTGCCGTCGGGAGAGCCCGAAGGACAGGTCACGTGACGGGCTAGGAGGGGGCGTGACGACAACGTCACATCATAGCCCCCCTCCCTACTAGGAAATGCCTAAATTCACAGCATTTAAAGCAGAGCGAGGCTTAATGATGGCATTAAGCCCCTCCTCTACTAATCAATGCCGTCAATTTCAACATTTTATAGTAAATGCAGTCAGCATCCGGGAGGTCCCCTACTCTTCACGGACTCCCCAAAATTCAGGAGCTCCCGGAAATTCCAGGAGAGTAGGCAAGTATGATTACTCTCCCACCCAAAAAATTACCTATACCAAGAAAAGTATTTGTGCCATGCTACTGAAGTATGGGTAAATAACTCCCCTCGCACATTAAAGTATACCCATTGTTTGTGGATTCCACAAAATTGAAGAAATAACCAATATTGAGGAGAATGCAGCTTATACATTCACCAGGAACTACAAACACCACTAGGGAATAGGGTACAAAGTGGGTCTCACAAGTATTGCAAAATGTGTGGTTTTGGGTAAATGTTTGTTCACAGCAACAGACTAAAAACAAAAAAGGTGTAACAAGTAAACAAGAAAAAATACACCTACAAATCTTACTCTTAATATATTTTTTTACCATTTACTGACAAGTGAAATTTGTAATCTTTTTTTAATTTTTTTTTTTGAGGAAAAAGGTCATCGAATAACATAATGGAATAGGATCCAAAATATAGATCCAACTAGTTTCCCTTTTAAGTAAAAACGTTTTGAGAATAAGAACTTAATTTCCTGGAGTGCCGTTTTCTCCTTTACTAATCTGTATACTGGACTGACACTGGAGCCAACATTTGGAAGGCGGTGTCCTTTATAAATGGAGACATATATATATATATATATATATATATATATATATATATATATATATGTTAGGAACCCCTCCAGCCGGCACAACACAACCCGGAATCTACTCTGCCAGTCAGGTGTTCACTGGAGCCCCTGATGGTGGGGACAGACTGGGCCGCAGACTGACAGAGGGTCGTGAAGTGCGTACCAGCTGGGGAGAACCCAGGCAAGAGGAGTCAGGTCCACGCAGAGGTCAAGGGCCGGCAGCAGACAACAGTATCGATGAACAAGCTGAGGTCAGGGGTCACAGGCAAATAGCAGAATGGGTAAACAGGCCAAAGATCAGGGTCACAGGAAACACGAGCAAGGTCCAAATCAAAGCCAAGGGTCATACACGGGGAGTCAAATAGAGATATCAGGATACAGGACAGGAACTAGCAGGTTAGCAGACTGGAACACAGGAGCTATAACCGGCAATGAGGCAGCAGACCTCATTGCCTTAAATACCAGTGGCCACCAATCAGAGCCTAGCTCTGAATTAGACACAGCCCCCAGCATAATTAATAGGCTGCATTAATTAGCCCACAGGCTAGAACATATGGTGAGCGCTGCGCCCGGCTTCCTCTCATTGCCGGGACGCAGCGCTGAAGCGTCTTCTCGTTGCCCCGGCAACGGCCGGGTCAAGGCCGGAAGTGACGTCCCGGTCGCCATAGCGACGGCCGGGACGCAGGTGAGTGAGTCGCTGCGAACTGGCACCGCCGCGGCTCGTAACAATATATATATATATATATATATATATATATATATATTTATATATATTTATACATGTTGAGTACAGCAGTTTGGCCACCCTTTGAGCCCTTGAGAGGGAGGGGATCCAATCAGGGGGTCCAGCTTTCATTATTAGCTGAGTTTTAGAATTTCTGGCATTCAGAGGCGACTCCTGAAGTTAACCAGAAGAAGAAATGTTTAAACTGCATAACGTTGATGCCCACTTTTCCTTTCACTAAAATCTTCAATTATATAATTTAACAACTCTCTCTCTCTCTAAGAAATAAAGATTCAGACACATTAAATTTGGTAAAATTAGATCACAGTTTATTTATTTAAGAATTGAAATATTTTGGTGGCGGAGAAAGCAACTACAGGACAGTTCCAACTGATGACCCGAACCAAACAAGTGGATGGCCAAATGCCCCGTAAATCCACATAACCAAGGATGACCTCCCTTCCTGTATGGCCGGCACTAAACCTGGTGTCAGAGTAATTACACCACCCATAGACTCACAATGACATGTCCACATAAACAGTCAAGGTGTCCTTCACACAAAGGACCGAGAGTCACCATTACCTCAAAGAGGGCAATTACCTGTCGCCAATCACCTATAGCGCCATGTGTCTCAGTCACACCTCTGTTGTCCCGCCACCATAAGCCAACCACCAACTTCTGAGAAAATCTGTTAAATGAACAAAACTAAACCCTTATCTGTGAGAGGGACCCTATCCTTTCTAAACAAATGAACTTGATCAACCGTAATTTATGGGTGATCAATAATGTATCAACCAATGGACTTAATTTCTTTCCCAATGGAACAATTAAGCTTTTTAACAAGCTTCAACATTATATTTGAGGGAATTACTCCTCTCCAGCAGAGGCATGGAATCATGGCAGACCAAGACAACTGAATATCTGGCCATCTGGACTTTACCATCCTCAAATCCTCTCTGATTTTAATAATCAAATCTAGTGATTTCCCCCTTCCCATATCTTTCCCACCCAGGTGAATTACTATAATGTCTGTGAGGCCTCATTTACCTATTTCTCGAGTCAACATGGCAAGAAAGGCAGGCCAACAAGGACCAATGCCGCCAAACCAGTGTACTTCAATGGGGGACAAAGAAAGGATAACCAATTACTTTGTAAACATGTCAACAAGCAGACTTATGTTGATTTTATTTGTAGAGCTCTTTCTAATACCCCAAACAAGGCCGGTATTTGAGCATTTAACCATATCTTGACCAGGCGATATTAATTGAGGCAACAGAGAATGCACATGAAGCTCACCAGAGGCTGAGCTTCGCGTGTATGTTTTTTGCCTAACAAATGCGTCTGAAGCAACTTGCCCAATCCCTGCTCTTCATCTGACGTCTCATCACTAGTACTATCTAAAGGAGGTGTGTATAGATGGGGAAACATACTCACCAGTAGTTGAGGCATCACTGCCCTCGACCTGAACGACTGTCATGTCTGCTCTTCCTGTTGCGAGATCACTCCTCTCTACCAGTGTCCTCTGATCTTCTGTTACTTGTGAAATATTTCTTTTCACTTGAGACTGATGATCTAAAGAGAGCGGCACATTAGATGTAGAAACCACTTTGCTCAATTCCCAGCTGACCCCACTGCCCATTGATGAATCTGTGTTGGTTTCACTGATTGCTGTGCCAAATTGGCGAAATTTAAGTGCATACCAGGAGGGTGTTGAGTAACAAATCCGTGGCCTTGAAAATTTTGTGACAATGGATAACTTGTTAATGCTTGAGTAGATGCTACATTTTTATTTGTCACTGCAGTTAAATTCACAATATCCATCAAACTAGGAGCAGCAACCCTCATAACACGTCCATTGTTTTCACTCTCCCTTCTAATATGTTGTGTCAAAAAAGGATTAGTTGCACTTGTCAGCACACCACTGACTCCTCCAGGTGCTGACAGTGGAGGAGTTAATTGTTTAGACACTACATTAGTGTTACTTCTAACATTTCTATTACTTTCTCCTATAAGTATTCTGCTGCACCTCGTCTACAGTGTCAGCAGGGGGAGCCAGAGCCACATTATAGTTGGTTGCATAGATATTACTTATTGTGGAATTTTACTTATTGTGGAATTTAACTCAACGTTGGTGGCACAGTGTCCCTGTTCAGCATGAGGTGATGAAAATCTCCTATTCCTTCCTGCAGCTCCGTAGCTGGACTGAATGACAGCACGCTCTGGAGCTCTTGATCTGCGCACTACTCGACGGTTCAGAGAGAACCTTTGAGGCGTCACCCCCTCCCACTGACGAGCGCCCCTTGATCAGGAAGAAAAACTGAGACTGATTGACATATGAGGGCTTATATAACCTCACATTAACCGCTCCCCCCGCCAACTCTCATTGGCTAGTTTAAAACTGACGCAAAAACATAACCCTTGCAGGTACATTTTCAAATGCCTCTCTTGTATTGGGACATTGTATTGGGACATTACTGAAATAAGCAATTGATACTACTCCCATGGGAGGTACTCCCTACCGATGACTTTGTGTACTGATAGAGCAGGAATCACAAAATATTGCAGGAAGGTCGCAAGCCACTCATGGAAATATTCCTGTATGCATTATTTAATTAAATAAGTGCAGACGTCTTGGAAACCCATTAGGGACACATTTACATAATTTGCTAATGGATAGAAATGAATGACCCAACATTAGATATGGAGCATAAATTCTTGCGGACTATAATGCAATAGCAAATATTTCATACGTGATGTATCTCAGCAGGGCCGCAACTAGGGCTGTGCGATAGGGACGACCACCCAGAGCCCAACACTGAATGGAGGTGCAGTTTTTGAAAATTTTAGGTTCATTTGCTCTGTGGGGGGGGGGGGTTATTTTTTTACTTGCCCCAGGCGCTAAAATTTTAAGTTACGGCTCCGTCTCTCAGTATGTATTCTTGGCACTTGCTCTTAGTTCATTGATGTTTTTGCTGTGAGGTCTCAGAAGTAGGCAACTATGTATAAAATGAAGACCCCCTTTCCATATAGGCAGTGCTGATTTGTTAATAAGCCAGTCCATGCTGTTCTATAAGAACTTAATGTTTATGCATTTATAGTACAGATGTTCACTGATCCCCATGTTTTGGTTTTGGTTTTGGTTTTGGATCTGGATTAAGTTCGTGTTTTGGTTTTGGCAAAACCGCCCTCGCATGTTTCGGTTTTGGTTTTGTATCTGTATTTTTTAGAAAAATAGCTAAAATATGCTAAAATCACATCATTTTGCTCTTTTTTTGTTCCTACATTATTATTAACCTTAATAACATGAATTTCTAGTCATTCACAGTCAATTTTGACCACCTCACAGGTCACAATATTATTTTCATATACTTTCGGACAAGGACTGCAGCTAGCTGACTGGATCCTAAGCGACAGAGCAAAGACACAAACACACGGCAGTTCAAAGCACATCAGTGACAAAAAAGAAAAGTGTTGCAAAATGTAATTGTTCTTGGGCCCTCCCACCCATCCTTATGTAAGATATTGAAAAGGACATGTACAGTTTAACAAAGCAAGCACTCCAGCGACAAGCAGTGCCACTTTTGTGGCAGAAGTGCTTGGTTTGTTTGGGCCCCCAAAAAAACAAGCTAACAATGGGCTTGAGGCAGCTATGGTAACAGTGCTGTCAATGAACTGTACAGTGGCAAAATGTTGTTGTCATCATCTTCAGCCTCATCCTCACCCTCATCAGTGTGTACATTATCCTAACACAATATTAATTAATACCCGCAGGAAACCAACATTACAGAAATCTCTGTGACATAAATGTCAAAAACGAAAATGATAAAAAAAGCTTTTACCTTTTTAAAGAAAAAAACACATCTTTAATAATGGTGAAACTTTACTGTAGAAAAACATAAAATTGCAAACATGCCATTTTACCCAAATATTAATAAGCATTCGAGCATCAGTCAGCTTTCTTCTCTCAGCTAGATCCCAGCACCTGCAATCTACACTGTCATCATCCTCACCCTCATACTCACCCTCACACAATACTAATTAATCCCCGCTGGAATCCACCATTAGAGAAGTCTCTGTACTTTGATCTAAATGCCAGTAAAGGCCTTCCTCGTGGAAGTTATAGTTCATTTTGATGAACATCATCATTTCATCATTTTTAGGAAGTTGCCTCTATTAAAGTCATTTTATCGCTTACCAATAAAACATTGTCCAATGCGATTGTTGTGGTTCCAACGCACAAAAATATTTCATTTCAAAATATAGCAGGATTTTACAGCAAGCCATTGTTGCACATTAAAACAGGAAAGTATAAAAGCACCAAATACATTACATCTTCCTTATAGTGTTCACCCAGGTCCTGTGAATACAGCCATGCTCTCACATTGCCAATATCAAAGAGAGCTAGACCAAAAGCCAGCAGGCTTGTATATTATACAGATAACACTTAGTGAGGTCTTCATTGGTCCCGGGTTAATGGTATTCCAGTTCCTTACAGGTTATAGATCAGTTCATTTGATCCTTTCAAAGGGGTGAGGGGAAACCTCCCCCAACCATTGTCCACATGTTTTCACTCTGAATGACCAGTTCAAACTGACCCACACAAAAGTACTTTTGAGTATTAATCTCATATTGCTTGTATCTTGCGATCGATACTCTGTCCACATTGGGTTAATGCTGGTGAAATAGACCAGACTCTTTACCTTTTAAAGCACCTGAACCATAAATACCTCTACTGTAGTATTATATATGCATAAATAAACAATCTAATACAATTTACTAATAAATAAATGTGGATTGGAACCTTAATAAATATGAACTATATATAAGTGAATGTGTAAGCATAAGTGTATGCGTGTGTTATTTATCCATTTTTTAATTATTGTTCTTGCAGCTGCAGCAAATTCCTACATGCTGTTGCAGAATGCAGAAAATGTCTAGAAATTCTTAGGGCCACAGACAGCATCTCCTGCATGTCCCTGATTGTGTGAACAAAACAGGGAATGTGATGGATTTCACCCAGCTGTAATGCTGTCACAAATTGGTGGTGTTATTATAAATGACATCCTTAGGAGGGTCCAAACGGGATAAGCCTTGTTGCAATGACATCCCTTGGTTTTTCAAACAGGTTATCATCGGTATGCCTCTTAGTGAAGCCGCTGATACACAAAGTAGCCTGCCTCGGAATAATCTGATGTTGTTGGGTACATGATGCTGAAGGCAATTCACCAACCCAGTGGGCTGTCACAGTCATATAATGTTTAGTTTGCTCAGTTCCACTTGTCCACATATCTGTTATTAAGTGTACAGTGAGTAGAATGGCATTTTGCAGCCCAATAATGACATTTTATTGAACCTTCTGGTAGAGATGAGGAATTGCTTTTCTAGTAAAATGGTGTCATGATGGAATTTGGTAACGGGGACACAGGACCTCATTTAACTGTCTAAAACCAGCTGTATTAATTGTGGATATTGGAAGCAGATCTAATACTAGCATAGTCGCCATGGCGTCTGTGATCCGCTTTGCAACTAGGTGACAGCTTTCATACTTGCTTCCTCTTGCAAAGGATTGTTTAACAGTCAATTGTTGCAAACTAGATTGTACGCTCCTTTGAGCAGGGTATTCTCTCCTCCTGTCTTCACCACTGTTAACTCTGCTCTCCAGCTACTTAGCCCTCCTCCTTGAGGACCCTCTTTCCCGCGTCCCCTCTCGCTCCCTCCTCTCCCCTTGGGGGTCTCCCTGTCATCTGTGCCTTCCCTCTTGGACTCCGTCGTTGGCGGACCTTCCCCTCTCCCCTCCTTCGCCCCTCTAGCTGTGCTTTGAGCTCACTGAGTTACTGTGATTATTGTTTACTGTACTGTGCTGTCTCACCTCGTATTGCAATTTCGTTTGTCCCTGTACGGCGCTACGGACACCTAGTGGCGCCCTATAAATAAAAATTAATAATAATAATAATAATAACTACTAGTAGTCTTCTTCTTGGTCTGCTTCTGGGTTGAAGATCCACCCCCAGCAGCAGGAGCAGCAGCAGTGGGCCTAATGCTCAAGAATTCTTCAGAGTAATTCTGGATAGGGAAGAATTCATCTAGCCATAGCAACTTGGATGCAGGACTAACTCCGATCACTAGTGAGGATATTGATGAGGAAGGTGTTGTTGGTGTGGCTTTACAAACGCTATAAATGGCTAAACAACTGTAGTCAGGATTGGGTAAAAATAATTCCACACATAAGAGGTGGATTTTTTTGGTCTTATGCCCAGTCATGACAATGGGCTTCTTCTTAACACTGGCAAGAACTGCTTCCACTGGTGCAGGACTTCCACAAACAACATCATCCTCATCATCATACTCATCAATATCCTCATTAGCCGCGCCTTTAGCTACACAAATATCTCCCTCATCCTGTTGCAAATACAAAGTGGCATCCCACATTTGTGTATCACCGGCTACACTATGAGGCATACCGCTTACAACCTGTTAGAAAAACTAAGGGATGTCATTGCAACATGGCTTATCCCGCTTGGACTCTCCAGAGGATATGTCATTTGTGATAATGCCACCATTTGCAGCATTCTGCAACTATATGTAGGAGATTGCAGCAGCTGCAACAAGAATATAATTTGAGGGGGAATGTATTTTAGTCCAGCACAGTGGAGAATACTTTCCGTATTGTGCAAGGTGCTGAAACGATTCAAAGTAGTCACCTGTGAAGTGAGTTCAGATACTGATAGCTTGAGCAAAGTGATTCCCTTAATTAGACTTTTGGAAAAGCACCTTGAAATTGAAATTAAAGGAGGAGATGAAACAAAGAAATTACGCTATGTATTTCGAACTTATAGATGAAGTACTTTATTCGCTTTGCCAGGATCTGAGAGTTATCAACATCTTGAAATTGGATCACTACATCTTGGAAACTGTGCATGATCCTAGGTTTAAGAGCTATGTCTTCTCTTTCTTTCCAACTGACTCAGATCTCAAGAAATGCAATGAGCTCCTGGTCAGCAAGCTGACAGCTCAAGTGGTACATGACACGACGACTGATCCTCCCTCAGTTTCTCTGGCAACTGCTGCTAGGAAAAACTTAGATTTCTGAAGACACCCAATGGTGATGCAGATGAGTCAGTACAACATTTTGACATTTGGTCTGGTGCAAAAGAATTGGCCTAAAATCTTGACAGCTCTGTCGTAAGATGAACTACAAATTCCACGGGGGAAGGCCATTACCGGCAATTACATCAAAGTACAGAAACTTCTGTAATGGTGAATTCCAGCGGGATTGAATTATTATTGTGTGAGGATGATGTATACATTGATGACAGTGAGGATGATGTCATTATAGATTGCAGGTGCTGGGATCTAGCTGAGAGAAGGGAGCTAACTGATGCTGATATGCTTGTTAATGTTTTGGGTATAATGGCATGTTGGCAATTTTATGTTTTTCTACAGTAAATTTTCACCTTTATTTGAGAGGTGTTTTTTTCTTTAAAAAGGTACAAGCTTTTTTGTTTTACATTGAACATAGGCTTTAGCACATGATGTAGAGGGATTAGTATCATCATGAAAGAGACTGGAGAGTGACAAGAAAAATGTGACTGAAGACTGGAGAGTGACAAGAACACTTTTACCCCTGTTTCTGTGTGACCAACGGCACTGAGACTGGAGAGTGACAAGAACAATGTTACTAAAGACTGGAGAGTGACAAGAACAATGTGACTGGAGACTGTAGAGTGACAAGGACACTGCCATCCCTCCTGTTTCTGTATGAACTATGGCACAGTAGAATGTCAATGGAGACTTTTAAGAACACTGCCAGCCCTATTAGAATTTCTGGTTCAGCACTGATCCCTGCCACCTCTCCTGTTTCTGGGTGAGCTATGGCACAGTAGAATTTGACTGGAGACTTTTAATAACACTGCCAGTCCTATTATTTGAATTTATGTTTCAGCACTGAACAATGCCACCTTTCCTATTTCTGAGTGAGCTATGGCACACTCAAATGTCACATAGACTTTTTAAAACACTGCCAGCACTATTATTTGAATTTCTGTTTCAGCACTAAACACTGCCACCTCTCCTTTTTCTGGTTGAGCTATATCTCTGTAAAATGTCTCCAGAGCCTTTGAAGAACACTGCCAGCCCTATAATTTGTGTTCCAGCACCTAAAACTGCTACCTCTCCTGTCTCTGTGTGAGCTATAACTCTATAAAATGTCACTGGAGATTTTGAAGAACACTGCCACCCCTCCTCTTTCTGTTTTAGCTATGACACTGCTCAACTGCACTGGAGACTGGCAACAACCCTGCTACCCCTTCTGTGTGTCTATGTGAAATGGTGCTGGATCTCTGTGGTGGGCGTATTAATAAAATACAAAGCTCATGAGATCCGACAGCACAACAATGACGTTTTGCCGCATTTTCACTTCCAAGGCCACGCGAAAGTACCGAGCTAGGTCGGCTCGGTACTTGGATCGGCAAAGTTTAGGTGGGCTGGATTCTTGGAGAACCGAGCCCCAGCATCTCTAGTTTATAGTCTGATTGTCAATCCAGTGAGAATTACTCCACTATGGAACAACCCATCCATCTGGCTTGGATCACAGCTTGCTATAAAGGTGGTCTAAATGCAGTATTAGGTTCATCCCACACATATACTGAGGATGATGATGCTTGGAATATATAATCAATAACATACCTCTGCTATTGTTCCTAGCTCTACTGTCCGTGGTATAATTTTATACACTTTTTTTCACTTGGTTTGCACGTTTTCTTTTCTCTTTTATTTCACCTTTTTATGAGGATAATAAATCTCAATGGAGATATGTTTTTAATTTATTACTACCAATAAAGGCATTTCGCCCTATAAAAATGTAAATAAAATTTTGATATTAGATCATCTGATTTGTTCCCACCATACTATTACTAGAACAGGCATCAGTATGGTATGTGAGAGATATTCTCAATCATTCAAACTGGATTAGGAGTGCTCTAGCAATCCATTTCTTTCTCTTTTCTTTTTTTTCCTACTTATGTCTCATAATGGAAAGAGCACCCCCTCACTATGATAATGATCTTGATATCTAGATGAGGCACATCCCAACTCTATGTGGATTACTCCCCTTTTCTCTTCTTACCAGATATATACCTGTGACAGGATGGACTGCCTATACCACCCTGTCTATTGTTTCTGGGAACTGGATGGGCTTACTTTGCCACCATCCCCTTTCGTTATTCCGAATACACCCTCCTGCTGCAGTAGGAGGAGCCTGCTGCCACCACTGGACTCCTTTATGGCATCCAGAACCACGTTCCTTCTGGGTAACTGTTGCTGCTAGTGTACTTCCATGCTGGTACACTTGGGCTGGTAACCCATGGATCAGGGTGCTATGGATGGATCCCTCCTGGCCTATCACTCTGGCCAGAGCTGCTGGGTAACGGGCAGAGCGGTGGTACTGGAGAGCTTGATCCAAACCTCAGACAGCCTGAAACGGATTCGATTTTGGGTCTAATCTGTAGGTCACAGGATTACAGCAATATTAAAGAAGTTGTCAAGCAGGGTCTTGAAGCAGAGAGTGATGTTTATTTCGCTCAAGTGTCTTGACAGTTCCACTGATTAAAGGTATCAGTGGTCAGGTCAGATGGAACATCAGAATGATACGTTTCAGTTTACAAGGGCCCTCTTTTTATACAGTTTTAGACACATCCTCACAGGATGCAACCTGTTTACCCAAACATGAATTTACATGCAATGCAAAGCTAACAATATTTACACTTATCTGTGATATCCTAAAACCTTGCTGTTATTTCATGCTTCTCATTTTGGACACAGTGGACATCTGACAGCAATTCTAATTACCCTTTCTTTTCCCTTAAGGGGTATTGGACATTCACATCAAAAGGTCTAATTAACATGAGATTAGCGTGGGTGCTTTATTTCAAAAGTTGCAGAATACACATTTCCTCCCAAAAAAAGGATTCCCCAAGAATAGTTGCAAACCCCAAACAAGGCATTTCCTTACACCAAGATATACAAAAGACTTTCTAAACAAATGCTTATTGTATTATACATATACATCAGAAATAATGTATTTCCTCTAGCAAGGTTAAAACCAACGAGTTTCTTCCCTGGTCTCAGAAATAAAGATTTCCCTTATCAAAATATACACAACATCAAAAAAATAAGTGCATTTGCAATGATATAGATAAACGCCCTGCGCTATTTCCTTTAAATAAATGTATACCATGTTATTTATAAGTGATCCAGTCACAATACCCCTATGGTGTTTCACAAAATTTAGCAAAGTCCATGATCACTTTCAATTACCAACCTAGTTTCTTCCAATATTTTCAAATCAGACATCTCTATGAATCAGAAATTGCAGCTTGGACTTTGTTTCAAGAGTACTTCTCTCTCCGTGGATCTGATTCTAAAGGCCTAATTTAAACATTTTACCCACTTGCTACTAATACATTGCCAACCAACAAAATACCCTCACAAGCCCAAATGGAAGATTGGGGAGCCCTAGGATCCAAAGGAATGAATCCGTACCAGAGAGGGAGTGTCTAAGCTCAATATGTGTCTGAATAAAGGAGAATTCTTATATACAGGACAAGAAAAGGTTATTCTTTTTTGGGATACACCTAAAGAATATTGCTATCCAAAATTAGCAAATTTCCTAAAGAGTCAAGAAAAATATGTCCATAACGGCACCTCGACAAGGTACCCAACAATAAAGGATAACCCCCAAAAAATTAAAATAATAAACTTTATTTACATTTTTTAAAACCTTATGATACCAAAGCAAAATATTAAAATGATTTCAAATCTCAGGGCCATGCTCATGAAGAAGTATGTTTACAACTTTGTGTGCTGTATTTAAATCATATAATATTTTTCTCATTGTATTATGTTATATATAATCCTTCTTTTAAATATTATTAGTTTAGTACAGAATGCTGTTCAGGTAAAGTAAATTCACCATATTTCAAATATACACTCTACAATTATCTCTAACTCCTAATTAGCTTTTACAACATTATTACACCACAATTACAGTTACTGGTTATTACCTACACAAACTTTATTTTTATTGTCACTTGTCTCAAAGATCACTCTTATTACAATACAACTTTTCACTTCTCCTCAGCTTTATTATCTGATTTAATTCAGATTATTATCTTTATACTTAATTATGAATTGTATTAATCTTATTAATAGATTGGCATAGACAAGAACTGCAGACCACCCACACATTAGAATTCATCCTCCACGGAACTCTCCGGTACGAATGTTCTATGAAGTTCTCTAAATAATCTGTAGTAGTCTCTCAAATTCAATAGTTCATTTTTGAGTTTTCAATGTTTACTGTGATGGTGATGAATTGATTTTGTTTATGTACTAATTCTTTAAGCAGGTGTGCAAAGTGACCCTTTTAGTCAGTACTATAATAATCAGAAATTTAATAAAGTTACGTAATACAGTTATGCCTTTTAAATAGGCTGAACTTGCATTTCTCTTTACAAGAATGAGCAGACTCACAAAGCAATTGTCTAACGAATGACAGACTGATAAAACAAAAAGTGCTATTTGATGCATTTTACCTACTAATGGAAAGTGCCGTAAATTATTTGTAAGTGTAAGTCTGAGAGGTAAACACACATAATTGTTAAACTGTGCATATACTTTTGTCTTCCTTTTCTCTGCACAATGCATATGTTAATAATTCTTTGAACAATCAGTTATTTTTAGTAGCTGTCTATATTGTGTTCAAATTCACTATATTAAAAATAAAAAAAGGATGGAAAAGTAACTGTTATTAGTTCAGTCAACTGTGCAAAACGGTCCGTACTAGGATATGTAAATCCATTTCCATAGTAATTACAGTGCTTGTGTAATTAGATTAATATAAAAAAATTACCTTAATTATAATGTAATAAAGCTCACATTCAGAACTCACAGTTAAAGCCTGAAAGACAGGAGACAAGATGTTAGACATTTAATGAGACCACTTAAATATAATTAACCAGTTTTTATCTGGTGGGCATAGTAATGGGTACTGTTTAACTCCCTACTCTGACAGATCTATCACAGCGGCACACAGGAGGTTCGGAGAATGAGGAGCCTACACCACTTTGAAGATAATGTATATTTAGCAACAATTCAGGATTTAAAACAATGTTTTAACTCTATTTTCTGTACATTTCAACTGCTGCACTTTCTGTATTCCAATTGCAAGATAATGCATCACATGTTACTATGCTGGATTTCACAAAAATTTTACCATTCAGATTCCATGTTCTATAAAATAATCTCTGTTTTTCTTATTTTTCATTCTGCAATTAACAATGTAAAATACCAGAATAACACAATGACAATGTATAGTGTATACAATGCTACAGCGTATTACTGTCTTATAAATACTCACACTACAGTTTTTTTTAACTGTATCATGTTTCAATAAATTATATATCTAGCAGTATGTAGACAATATTATGGTTATGGAATGTCTCACTTTCCCCCTGGCAGTCCATGTTTCATGCTGTTCATTACAGGAAAACAATATGCTGGCCATTACTGTGTATTATATGCTGTTGATTCCTGGGAATAATATGCTGCACATTGCTTTGTATAATATTCTATCCATTACAGAGAAGTAATATTCTGGTCATTGCTGGGTGTATTATGCTGTCCATTAGTGGGGAGTAATGTGCTGGTCATTGCTGGGAGTAATATACTGGTCATTGCTGAGTGTAATATGCTGTCCATTAGTGGGGAGTAATGTGCTGATCATTAGTGGGGGGAGGGTAATATGCTGCCTATTAGTGGGGAGTAATATGCTGGACATTGTTGGGTAAAATATGCTGTTCATTACCAGGAAATAATATGCTAGTCATTGCTGGATATAATATGCTGTCTAATAGTGGGGAGTAATGTGCTGGTCAATGCTGGGTATAATATGCTATCCAATAGTGGGGCGTAAGGTGCTGGTTAATGATGGGTATAATATGCTGTCTAATAGTGGGGAGTACTGTGCTGGTCAATGCTGGATATAATATGCTGTCCATTACTGGGAAGTAACATGCTGGTCACTGCTGGGAGTAATATGTTGTTCATAAATTGGGAATAATAAACTGATAATTGCTGAGTACAACATGCTAGAAATTGCTTTATAAAATATGTTGTCCATTACTGGGGATAATATACTGGTCACCCACAGTGGCTAAGTGGTTAGCACTTCTGCCTCACAGTGCTGGGGTCATGAGTTTAATTCCCGACCATGGCCTTATCTGTGTGGAGTTTGTATGGTCTCCCGTGTTTGCGTGGGTTTCCTCCGGGTGCACCGGTTTCCTCCCACACTCCAAAAACATACTAGTAGGTTAATTGGCTGCTATCAAAATTGACCCTAGTCTGTCTGTATGTGTGTATGTTAGGGAATTTAGAGTATAAGCTCCAATGGGGCAGGGACTGATGTGAATGAGTTCTCTGTACAGCGCTGCGGAATCAGTGGCGCTATATAAATAAATGGTGATCATGATGATGATGATTGCTGGGTGTAATATACTGTCAATCTGTGAGGAGTAATGTGCTGACCATAGTGGTGTGTTTGTGGTGGGGGAGTAATATGCTGTTCATTACCAGGAAATAATATGCAAGTCATTGCTGGATATAATATGCTGTCCAAAAGTGGGGATTAATGTGCTTATCAATGCTGGGTGTAATATGCTGTCTACTACTGGGAAGTAATATGCTAGTCATTGCTGGTTATAATATGTTGTTCATTCCTGGTAAGTAATATGCTGTGTAATATGCTGTCCATTATTGGGGTGTGTGTGCTGACCATTAGTGTGTGTGTGTGTGTGGGGGGGGGGGGGGATATGCTGTCCTTTACTGGGAAGTAATATGCTGGTTATTGCTGTGTAAAACATCCTGTTTATTGCCAGAAAATGATATCCTAGCCATTGCATGGTGTAATAAGCTGTGCATTAGCGGTAAATAATATAATGGTAACGGTCAGAGAATGTTGCTAGGGCATATATTCAAGTGGCATAAGCAAAAATGCCCACCTGGAGGGCTGTTGTCTTAAGGGTCTGATTTAAAGAGGGAGTGGTCTTAAAATATCCCCTGATTTGTCATAAAATAATGTGGTAAACAGACTGGGCCTATTATCAATTTCTGCTATATATAGACTTATCATGGACAGATATATAAAATGAATACATGTGATTACAGAGAACATCATTTCCACATTCTCCCTAAAAACACCAAATGAGTTACAGAAACACAATTACCAAAAATGGACACATGGAATCTACACAACATAATAACTATACCCTCCCTAAAGCTACAGCCTGACCACATATTCCACTTTCAAACCTCCCCCTTCTATAAGCCTAGCGGAGATATTGGGTCCGAACTCCAGCACTATTTGTAAGATTTTAGAATGACAGAACAGACCACCCTAAATGTCTCATCTGCCTATATTAAGTGTTTGTAAGTCTTACATATTTACTATATTTTAGCAATTTATTAACATTTGGAGAGTAACACGTTCATTCTAATCATACATTAATCTTCATTCTTGATATGCACACTAATGAAATCATATAATCCTCCACACGGCAATTATCAGAGTGGAGGTGCAGGATGAGAGGTGATCTCTGAATCAGATGCTGATTATAAGTATACACCATTGATACTGCTCTGATTCTCTTCACTGTGTTAAACACCTGCGTCTCTAGATAGGAACATGTTTGTTGTCAATTCATCAACAAGGTCCCGTCACTCCATCCACCCCCTCCGCTGATCCTCTGCTCCCTACAGCGAGCAACAGGAATAAAAAGGACCTGATATTTTTGTCTGAAGCTCATTTCCCTTTCACTAACTTACTTTTATCTTCATTTATTCTGATAATTACCTTTGGTAATTGCACTTGCTTTGTCAATAATCTCAAATCATTTTGGATTCCAGGTGAATGTCTGATTTGAAGCACTTGTTTCCTGAGATTCATATTGGACTTAGGACTCGCTGAGCACAAACACCTGTGCAGGGCAGGGTCACCAGCTCAGTCATTTTAAACCAGGCTGCTTTCGCTCTGTATATGCAGACTATGTAAACATCCAACATATATCTGTCTATTTTATAGGTGTCTCATTCCAAATCGTTGCCATGGCAATTATATCATCATCATCATTACCATTTATTTATATAGCGCCACTAATTCCGCAGCGCTGTACAGAGAACTCACTCACATCAGTCCCTGCCCCATTGGAGCTTACAGTCTAAATTTCCTAATATACACACACAGACTAGAGTCAATTTTTTAGCAGCCAATTAACCTATCAGTATGTTTTTGGAGTGTGGGAGGAAACCGGAGCACCCGGAGGAAACCCACGCAAACACGGGGAGAACATACAAACTCCACACAGATAAGGCCATGGTCAGGAATTGAACTCATGACCCCAGCACTGTAAAGCAGAAGTCGTCCCATTCATATTTATCATGGCCCTGCTGGACCAATATGAATGAATAAAATCTGAACTCATTACTTTGTACCCTACATATTCAGGTTCTGCTGGCTAACATCCCTCCCTTGGCTCACACACACACAATTGAGTGGTGGGTTTGGGCTATGAAGCAACCAAGCAATATAAAAATAAAATAAAATGATTATTAGTAATGTGCTAATTATTAGTAATTATTAGTAATATATAATATAATATAGTTTCCCGAATGGTACTTATGATGCATTATTGTGAGTTGCTCGTATCTTAAGATGCGTAAATATGTAAGTGTACCATTATGTGCCATTATTGCGGCACACGTCACTTGTACATTCTGGTCGCAGAAGCGTCAAAGGCCAAATTACTTGCGTAATCTAGAATTAAAGATCTTATTGCCACCAGGAACAACCTGCTGTAACCTAAGAGTTATATATAACAACAGATTAAACAAAACCAAACCTGTTACTAAAAAGTATAAGCCTAAAAACAAATTAATTCATGTGATGTATTTGCGTCTAACAAACAATTGCACAATTCAATTACATTTTATTTTACATAACATTTTAATATTGGTTATATTTAATGTGCTAGATAAAGCACACAGACCCATGACTTATGCTTTTTCTAAACAGTCGGTTTCACCCTGTATTGGATTGTACTGCTGTTTGCCACTTTGCCCCTTATACCTGGTATAGTTTACTAAATAACTGACAGATCGGTGATAAGAAGTGAAGAGGAGAGATAAATAATAAGTTTAAGACCAGCAGTGTTCTGAAATGAGCCGGAGAAACGGAAAGGAATAGAAGGTCGCTATGGAAACCCAGCAAGGCCAAGTCTCTTACTAACCAGAGATGTCTGTATATAAGTGGAAAGCTCTATATGTAAAAGTAAAAAATAAAATAATAATAATAGTAATACTGAATGAATGCAATAAATAATGTAAAAAAATATCACACCTCCAGGCCAGTGCTAGGGGCTCTAATTCCAGGTTCATTTGCTAATTTCTCTCTGGTGTGTTGGGGATCTCATAATAATAAGATTATAACCTACCCAACCCCACATTTTTTGTGGGTCCAGGGCTTAATAGAATAACCTCCCCCACCGGGGAAGGTCTTCCCAGCCCCACCTGGAGCATTGTGTGGCCAGATTAAATAACTCACATCAGTATGTTTTTCACTGCGTCATATGGAACTTACAGATTTTTTTTAAAAAAAATTATTTATAAATTTTGTCACACAATAAACAAATATTTGGTATTAACCCAATGTTAAGTGAAGCCATTTTAGCTGAGGGCACTTAAAATGCATGGATTATGTTTTTCAGGCCCTTACCCATTAGGGGTTAAAGTTGTTTCATTCTCAGCCAATAGAATCCATGGAGAGTGGTTTAGGCACCTCATTAGGAACTCCCATGGGCTTCTAGATCTTTCCTTCCCGCGATTTCACGGATGCCTCTCCGCCCGCCCAGCTAGTTATTATTCGATTCTAACAATCTTTTTTACAGAGGAGGCGCAGTTGGTGGGAGAGCAGTGCAGTCAATGAATAGTCACAACGGTGGTTAGGATATTTTTCCGCACGTCACTGCCCCTTTCAAGTAACATTACTCTTGATCCTTCTGAGTGGAGGATCCCTTGGCGTGCTTTGCGTGGCCGTCAATGTTGAGTCCAGAAGGGAGCAGTCATGCTGACGCCTGTTTAACACCAGCCAATGTTAAGGGAGTATTCCTTGGTTTAGTTTGAATGCCATTTGGGCATTGCAGTATTTGGTTAGATGATTAGTTGTTTAGTTGACTGCAGTTTGCTCTCGCCACCACCAGGTGACTTTCATTTAATTGGTTTATGATTAATAAAAACTACGACCTTTTGCCAAAGTAGCTATACGTGTCTGTGTCTTTATTTCATTAGTTTAAGTAACACTTTTAAGGTACTAAGGTTGGTAAGGTGCGTGAAGGAAAAGGACATTAGCCATATGCGTTTTAGAGAGCAAGAACAAATTACAATGTGAAACAAGAACCAAAACATAAAGACCGTGTTTATTTGTGGTGGTTTCAAAACATAAATAAGTTGAAGGATTTCCCCATAATAAACTAGTAAAGAACCTTAAATAGATGTAAGAAAGTGTGGCATTGTATACAGAAGTAAAGGCAAGGGTAAGGTGGGATAGAGGAGGAGGGGGTCGGGGGCTGAGACCGGGCCTGGGGCTCCCCAGCGGCCAGAGGGCGGACCAAATAGGGCATTATGCGGCAATCAGCCTAGGCAGAGCTGTTCACAGGAAGAGGGCCGAAATATTCAGAATTAGATCAGGTGGTGGGTTGGGGCCGGGGGGCCTTTGTAAATGAACCAATCACCCCAAATTTGGGAAAAATTATGTTTTTTCTTATTTAGATACGCTAAAATTTTCTCCATAGATGCTAAAAACCAGATTGTATTGAGAAGTTTCTGTCTAGAAGGAGGGTTTGGATTTTCCCAGTGTTTCGAGACCAGGCACCTCACAGACAGTCTCTGAGTGTCTGTCCAGGACCTCGATGGGGGAGCCAAGAAGAAAGGACCATGGGCACTTTGAGACATCATTCCAAAAGGAGCTTAACTCATGGATTTTTTGAATGGTCAACAGCCAAGTGCTGGGACACCTACCTATCCCCCCTAGAGGTGGTGGGTGACAGAACCAGAGTAATAGTCCTCTGCATAGTGTTGGGGTCCTTCCTGTACACCATAGAGGTGGTGGAAGATAGGGCAAACTAATAGCTTCCAGCCTTAAACTGTTGGCACTAGCTGCCCCCTTCTAGTGCCAGGTAGAGAGTGGAGCAGAGTGCCAATCCACAGCTTACTATTTGTGTCCCTATCTTCCCACTATTGTGTTGGAATGGGGGGATTACAAACCCCAGAGGTGGCTCTGAGTGTCACTTCTAGGGTTCTCCCTTTTAGTACGTCACAAGTTCCAGTTCTAAGGACATCAATATACTAGGATTAGGTGTACTGAAGAGTGGAGTGTGCTACTAGATATATTAATAAACACAGATAAACTGTACTAGAAAGTATGCTACTAGGTTAATACTAATTGATACGGAGTGAAACTTCTACATTGTGTCCTGCTGTGTGAGGGTGAGCAGAGATCCTTCCACTCAAACGTTGATGTATATACAGAGGTTGAAGTGGAAATTTAGAAGTGGTGGTATGGAAAATGTAAGTGAAAGGAATGTGATAGCTTTACAATCAAAGGAGTAGGAGAAGTGGCACTATGGCATACCACCATATTCAACCACTGAATATCTATATCTATCTATCTATCTATCTATTTATACACATATTTGTGAATGGTATCACTAACTCTTTTATATTATTATTATTATTATTATTATTATTTATTTATGAAGTGCCGCAAAGGGTCCGCAGCGCCATAAATAGAGTATGGGATAACAGTACAGGGTAACATTACAAGTGTGCATGTATAATACAATTGTCACGGATTAATGTAGAAATATAGCTAAGGAGCCATGGATAGGTGAAAAAACAAACAATGTTTATTGCTGGAGAGCATGAACAGTTAATGACATAGTAGCTTGCAGAATTTACCAGATATACAGGAAATATTCCAGGCAGCATGTACAGGGAAATGCACAGATAAGTCCCAGGTTCACATAAGGAACAGGTCAGCAGATTGTATGTGAGATAGATCTCCAGCAGCATAAATCCAGGAACACCAACAGGAGGAAGTGACAACAATAACCAGCAATGAATGCTGGGAGAGACAGGTTTAAGAAGGTACACACCCAGGTGCAAGGAATAATACAGGGCAGGTTAACCCCTAATACAAACAAGTAAAGCACAATATCAGCACCTCTGGTGAAAAGAGGTACTGCTGGAACACAAAATAGAAATACAAATAATAGAGTCCAAAAGTCCAGTAGGCAGGTCGTTACAACAATTATGCATGCATACTTGTATTTTAGGCTTAGTGGGTCTTTGCTGCCACTCTTGACTTTATAGTTTCAATTAAACACACAAGTCCACAGTTTAATTTTTTTTAGTATATGTATCAATACTATATCCAAATATTGTGCAAAGAACAGCAAAAGCACCTATTATTGTAAGCCCACCACCCCTACCTTCCAATAACCCAGATTGTGGCTTGAGAAAAAGTAGGACTTATAATAAGAAAAGAACCTTTACACTCTGCAAATTGCCTCTAATATATCTGTAAAGAAGTATGTCAATTGTAGATATCATCAATTTACAGGCATTCATTTACATACATTCCTGTTTCATTTTAGATTAAGTGGTAGTGCAAGTTTTATACATGCTGATTACCTGTGAACACCGCCCATACATTGCTGGGAACTTCTTACCAAGGAAATTTGGCAATGAATTGCACTATCTGGGACAGGGACTTGATTATAGCACTTGTAGGGGCTGGGCTGGTTGTAACAGATATTCAATTCACTTCAAGTGAAAAGTTCCCATGGTAAAACGTTCCTGGGAATGGTCCTATAGAACTAAGTACTGTTTCCTTGCTGTATAATGTAAACTTGGTTATATTTCTAAAAGTGTATTTATTATCTTAAAAGTATTCTGTTAGGTTTTTCTTTAAAATTGCAGAATATTTACCAACTGTGCTACAAAATTCTTATTCCCTCATCTGCCTTTTGGCACAGGTGTTGAAATGCTGATGTCACAGGCTGCGACACTTACACATTGCGTACAAAGAAGTGTCACAGGCAGAAGAGAAAATTATTGTTCTGGTCACTGCAGTACGAGGCCGCCTTAAAAGCATAAAATCCCTGAAGGTGACTGTTACCCGATGAGACGGATCTGAAACATTTTTTTGTGCCTTATTCAACACTTGCGTTATGACTTTCTATTTATATGTTCAATTTGAAATGAAATTTAAATAAGTTCTATTTTTATACCTAAGCAATTTTTTGTAGAAATGTAGGTAATTGGGTGCTTTCAATCTCTTTTTTTACCATCAACAATATTCACACCTGTGTATTTCTAGATCATATTTTCAACCCTTCCACACATGCATAGACACAAGTATAGTGTAAAAGTGTAAATGGTTCATTATAACAGATACTCATGCCCATGCTATGACTAATGCACATAAGACAATACAATGTACAAATGGGCTTTTAGCTTGCATCCTTAAAAAGTAGGACTTTGGCACTTGCCAACCTTGAACTAAACAATATTGCTTTAGATATGTACATCAACCAGTTCACACATTATTCATGTATATTTATAATTCCGGAATTTGGACTAATACTCTCATATTATAAATTTCTCTATCTCTATCTTGCTCCGGTGCTTCTATTTATGTTTTAGCCTCACTTGCCTTTTTTCTGTTCGTTTGTCCTCATCTTAATTGGGCACTATGGGGCTGATGCATAATTGGTCACAAAATGGAAGTATATTGCTCTAAAAGAAAATAGCACTGAAAAATTGCATATTTTGACCATATGCAGAACCGTACATATCTCGAGATGGGTGTGATTTATATTTGACAGTTCCATGATTGACATTCATATAGTCAACATCAGTATATTGACAGGGTTGTAAAGTCAACAATAATAACATCAACAGTATTATTAGGTCGACAATTTAAATGTAGACAGTACCCTAACCCTAACCCTGGCTCTAATCCTAACCCTAGTCCTAATGCTAACCCTATCCTTATCTATAAGCATATAATACAATCTACATTTGAATTGAATTGTTGACCTAGTAATACTGTCTACAGTTCTATTATCGCCCTAATAATGCTGTAGACATTTGTATTGTCAACCTAATAGTACTGTCGACATTTGTTATTCTCTTTCTGTGCCCTTTACCAATGCTTCTATATCACACTTTTATATTCTCTCGCACTGAGACCCTTCACCAGTACTAAGTTCTAAATCTCTCTCACAGTTCTGATCTCTCGCACTACTTTCTGTTTCTCCCTCACTATTTCCTGTTTCTCTCTTACTGTGCCCCTTCACCAATACTTCTATTTTTCTCTAGCCCTTTTTATTCTCTCTTACTGTGACCCTTCACCACTACTTCTTATTAGAGATGCTCAGGCTCGGTTCCCCGAGATCCAAACACACCCGAACTTAGCAGATCCGAGTACCAAGCCAAGCCAGCTCGGTACTTTCGCACACACTCGGAATTGAAATCGAGGCAAAACGTCATTGTTACATCGGCGGATCTCACGAGCTTTGGATTCTATAAGTACCACCCTCCAAGGTGATCCAGCACCATTTCACAGAAGGACACAGAAGGGGTAGCACAGTTTTTGGCAGTTTCTAGTGCAGTTGGGCAGCATCATAGGTAGAAAAGAAAGAGGAGGGGGTAGCAGAGTTCTTCAAAGTCTCCAGTGACATTCAGGATAGCTCCAATGCTCCATTGCTAATTATCATTGCTGAAATAGAAATAATAATAGGTCTTGCAGACTTTCTTTTCTAAATCTGCAGTCACATTGTAATGTGTTATATAGGTAACATACAAAGAGTAGAGCTCCACTGCTCCATTGCTAATTGTCATTGCTGTAATACAAATAATAGGTCAGGCAGACTTGGTCTTCTAAATCTGCAGTCTTTGTTTGAAAGTGTATGAAAATAATATTGTGACCTGTGAGGTGGTTAAAATTGACTGAAAATGACTTGAAATTAGTGTTATTGAGGTTAATAATAATGTAGGGGGGGAATAAAAGCAGAAATATGTGAGTTTAGCAATACAAAAAATGGGATTTTAGAGGAGAAAAAAAATCGGGATCCAAAACCAAAACACGCAAGGGCAGTTTTGCCAAAACCAAAACCAAAACACGAAGTTAATCCAGATCCAAAACCAAAACCAGAACATGGGGGTCAGTGAACACCTCTAATTACCACTCCTCAGTCTGCCAGGTCAAGTCTGTCCTTTCAGTACCCGCTCTATATAAGCTTGAGCCTCCTGTTGATTGGTGTGTTTTGGAGGAGCAGCGGGAGGCTTGCACCTGTCATGTGGGGGGCTCTGCAGCTAACAGACAGGGGCAGCAGCTGATTCTTGTGCCTTGTCAGTGGTTAGTTGTTCACCACTGATCTGCCCAGATAAAGACACACTAACCCTTTTACTACAATAATTATGTATAATTCATCCACAGAACAGCGTGCTTTACAATATCTACATTAAAAATATCATATATAATTTTATTCTTATAAATTATCTATATTACTAATTAATAATAACGTTTCCTAGTGCAATAGTACTACTAATAATTATTATTTATAGGGCTTTACACCTGTGAAAGGCTCACATAGTTTTTCAAATATCCACTAGATGTCCTCAAAGCTCAATGAAAAAATATACTCTCACCCACCACCTCAAACAGGTTTATCCTCTATAGGTGACATTATTTTACACCTAGGTAATAACTAACTTGTTGCTTTTTTTATTGTTCTATTGTTCAGATTGCATTATCAATGACAGGGTTAAATATTCAGTTATCTAAATCATTCCTGTCTTTATGCACCAGCTCCATAGTTGTCTCCTCTACCCATCCTTCTGTTGCTATGTCAACAGTGCCAAAGAATAAATTATAAATTCCCCAAAAAATATCCAGCAGGCAGGGTGAATGCCTGCAGACACCGTGTCATCAACATATGTTTTTAAGAATCATCCAAAAACTTTTCCTGTATTTTAATCCATTTGCCCTTTCAGTTAAACACATTGCTGTGTAAAATGTATTTGTAAGAAAGCATAATTATGTGTTTGAAAATGTGATACATTCAGTGTTTACAGACACAATGTGAAGCTCAGTTATTTAGGTGAAAATATATATGACTGTACCTTTCATAGGTGCTGTTAGGTTAGGCCCAGATAAAAGGGACGTGTGCTTAATTCTGAGCCAAGGGCAGTGAAAATGGTTTTTATATGTAAACTTCAACAAACGTTCTGATCAGTTTACCTGTTGAAGATGTATGTCAATTACAGTTATCAGTGACTTGTCACAAGTTTTCCATAGTGGTCACAGATCCAAAATATACATAACAGAGAAACATTGACTCACTTGTTTAAAATGTAATTTCACTACAGACCCCTGCTATTGTCCTTCCAATCATTTAACTCAGCAATAAACAGCTAGTAAAGTCTAGTTAAAGAGAAAGAAGAAATGTACTGTATGCTCTTCTGTATATAGAAATATCACAATCTGAATCTGTACAATTTAAAGGAATTAAAACTCTCTCTGTCACTCTCTTCTTTCCTTCCCCGCTCTCCTCACAGCGCTAGGGTCATGGGTTCGAATCAGACCTGGATCCTATCTGTGTGAGTTTATATGTTCTTACCAGGTTTCCTCCAACACTCAAAGACATACTGGTAGGTTAATTAGCTGCTGGTAAATTTAACCCTTGTCAGTGTGTGTCCATGTGGTAGGAAATATCAATTATAAGCACCACCGGGAAAGGGGCCGATGTAAATGAGTGAATATTCTATGTGCACTGTGTAATATATGTTTTTTTACAATTTTATCCATGTCATGAATTACCTACAACGCTCTCCTCTGATCATGTTGTGTACAGCTTAAATAAAAAGCCAATGTATGGAAACAATGTTATCTTATTTATCTAGAGGGATTCTATCAGTTGGTCAGCTGAGCATGTAAATGCAAGTGCAGATGTGCTAGGAGCCGTGTACTGGGTAGGACAGCACAGCAAACCCAGTAATTGTAAGGGAAGATCCTCTATGACCATTCCAACTGTGTTTATAATAAGGGTGTGCACCGGGCACTTTTAGGGTTTTGGGTTTTGGGTTTTGGGTTTTGGGTTCTGATTAAATTGAGGTTTTGGGTTCTGATTTGTTTTGCCAAAACACCTGACGAAAGGTTTTGGTTCTGATTTATGGTTTTGGGTTCTGATTTATTATTAAAAAAGCATAAAAAGGTGCTAAAATCTAGTTTTTTGTTGGTTTTTCACTCCTACGCTATTATTAACCTCAATAACATTCAATAACAATCATTTCCACTAATTTCCAGTGTATTTGGAACACCTCACACTTCACAATATTGTTTTTAGTCCAAATCGTTGGACCGAGGTAGCTTTCTGGACTGCGTAGTGTAGTGGCCCCGGTACCCAATTTGGTACCGAGGCCACAATAAAAAAACATAAACTGTTCTCAATTCCACTGCACAGCTATCTGGACTGCGTAGTGTAGTGGCCCCGGTACCCAATTTGGTACCGGGGCCACAATAAAAAATAAAATATACTGTTCTCAATTCCACTGCACAGCTATCTGGACTGCGTAGTGTAGTGGCCCCGGTACCCAATTTGGTACCGGGGCCACAATAAAAAAACCTTAACTGGTCAGAATTTCACTCTACAGATGGCTGATCCTATATCCTCTGCAGCATATACAGGGTGTAGTTCTAACGCGTCAAAACCTCTTGTTTTTAAAGATGACAGGTCATTTTAATTAATTTTGGATTTGGCCCCAACATTGAATGTAGTTTAATATCTGATACGCATCTATCTGGACTGCGTAGTGTAGTGGCCCCGGTACCCAATTTGGTACCGGGGCCACAATATAAAACCCTCCACTGGACTGATGCACCACTGGACGCAGCAAGGACACAGCACTGGACTGATGCACCACTGGACTCAGCAAGGACTTTTTTGATTTTTTTTTTATATTAATTTAAAAGGATTTTTGTAGAATTTTTCTTTTTTTTTTTTTATGGAAGTATTTTTAATACTTTTGAAAGAAATATGCACTTTGCAGAACAACGCACAGGACAAAATGCACCGCTGGATTCAGCAAGGGCAGAGCACTGGACTGATGCACCACTGGACTCAGCAAGGACACAGCACTGGACTGATGCACCACTGGACTCAGCAAGGACAGAGCACTGGACTGATGCACCACTGGACTCAGCAAGGACACAGCACTGGACTAATGCACCACTGGACTCAGCAAGGACTTTTTTGATTTTTTTTTTTATATTAATTTAAAAGGATTTTGGTAGAATTTTTCTTTTTTTTTCTTTTTATGGAAGAATTTTTAATACTTTTGAAAGAATTATGCACTTTGCAGAACAAAGCACAGGACAAAATGCACCGCTGGACTCAGCAAGGACAGAGCACTGGACTGATGCACCACTGGACTCAGCAAGGACAGAGCACTGGACTGATGCACCACTGGACTCAGCAAGGACACAGCACTGGACTGATGCACCACTGGACTCAGCAAGGACTTTTTTGATTATTTTTTTATATTAATTTAAAAGGATTTTTGTAGAATTTTTCTTTTTTTTCTTTTTATGGAAGTATTTTTAATACTTTTGAAAGAAATATGCACTTTGCAGAACAAAGCACAGGACAAAATGCACCGCTGGACTCAGCAAGGGCAGAGCACTGGACTGATGCACCACTGGACTCAGCAAGGACACAGCACTGGACTGATGCACCACTGGACTCAGCAAGGACAGAGCACTGGACTGATGCACCACTGGACTCAGCAAGGACTTTTTTGATTTTTTTTTTATATTAATTTAAAAGGATTTTGGTAGAATTTTTCTTTTTTTTTCTTTTTATGGAAGAATTTTTAATACTTTTGAAAGAATTATGCACTTTGCAGAACAAAGCACAGGACAAAATGCACCGCTGGACTCAGCAAGGACAGAGCACTGGACTGATGCACCACTGGACTCAGCAAGGACACAGCACTGGACTGATGCACCACTGGACTCAGCAAGGACTTTTTTGATTATTTTTTTATATTAATTTAAAAGGATTTTTGTAGAATTTTTCTTTTTTTTCTTTTTATGGAAGTATTTTTAATACTTTTGAAAGAAATATGCACTTTGCAGAACAAAGCACAGGACAAAATGCACCGCTGGACTCAGCAAGGACAGAGCACTGGACTGATGCTCCACTGGACTCAGTAAGGACACAGCACTGGACTGATGCACCACTGGACTCAGCAAGGACTTTTTTGATTATTTTTTTATATTAATTTAAAAGGATTTTTGTAGAATTTTTCTTTTTTTTCTTTTTATGGAAGTATTTTTAATACTTTTGAAAGAAATATGCACTTAGCAGAACAAAGCACAGGACAAAACGCACCGCTGGACTCAGCAAGGACAGAGCACTGGACTGATGCACCACTGGACTCAGCAAGGACTTTTTTGATTTTTTTTTAATATTAATTTAAAAGGATTTTGGTAGAATTTTTCTTTTTTTTCTTTTTATGGAAGAATTTTTAATACTTTTGAAAGAAATATGCACTTAGCAGAACAAAGCACAGGACAAAACGCACCGCTGGACTCAGCAAGGACAGAGCACTGGACTGATGCACCACTGGACTCAGCAGGACAGAGCACTGCCAAAAGCACCACTGGACTCAGCAGGACAGAACACAGCACAGCACAGCACAGCACGAGAAATAGCAGGACAGAGGACCACCTAACACACCCTCCCTCTTCCCTGATCAATGCCTGAGTGAAGATGGCGGCGGCAAGCGGGGAATTTAAAGGTTCCTAGTATCGCGAGATCCGACAGCGGGATTATGACTCAGAGCCTCGTTTTAAGTTTTGGAATCGGCGGGAATACCCGGACAGTGCTCGGATCTGACTCGGATCCGCAATGTTCGGGGGGGCTCGGATTCCAGGAATCCGAGTGCGCTCATCCTTAGTTTATAACAATGCACAATGAAAATGGCCAGGGAGCACCCTCTGCCTGCCTGAAGGTTACCAGCTGCAGGAGTTGGGTACTAGATTTCAGCTTAAAAAACGACAGTACTTACCACGAGTCGCGGATCCCAAAACTCTGATGGCAGACATGCTGACATTGATGACTGTTTGAAAAATTGAAGTGCAACCATTTCGACACATGAAGATCCCAGCTCCCAGAATGACGTCAGTTTCCACGGCGACAGTGTGATTGCGGCTGTTAAAATGGCGATGCAAGGACGCGCGTGCTGTACAATGGTTTTTAGTAAGTCATGGACATTGTAGCACACGCTCGTCCTTGCATTGCCCCTTTAATAGCCGCAATCACACTGGTGCCATGGAAACAGATGCAATTCTGGGAGCCGGGATCTTCATGCGTCGAAATGGTTGCACTTAAATTATTCAAACTGTCGTCAATGTCAGCATGTCTGCCATCAGAGTTTTGGGATCCTCGAGTCATGGTAATTACTGTCATTTTGTAGTAACCCGTGATCATGAGTACCACCGAGCTGCAGCCATGAGCTGTGTGGCCGCAGGTAAGCCGGACCAAACTGTACCAATCCGGAAGGGCAGATGCTGGCATGTACTCTCAGCCCGCCCCAATGTGCACCTGTAGTGAGTACCACATCCATATGAAACCATGTTTGCAAGAGAAATTCATGCTTAAACATGAAATAAAAATTCTAAAAATAAATTCTAAAAATAAATATAGCTCCTTATATTTTATGAAACTAGAAACTAGAGATGGTCACTGACCCCCGTGTTTTGGTTTTGGATTCGGTTTTGGATCTGGATTACCGTCGTGTTTTGGTTTTGGTTTTGGTTTTGCAAAACCGCCATTGCGTGTTTTGGTTTTGGTTTTGGTTTTGTTTGGTTTTGTTTTGCTATTTTGTTGGAAAATACATGTTTTTGTGCCTAAAATAACCCAATTTAGTGCTCCAACTGTTTTAGAGATAAGTAATCTAATTGTTGAGGTAATAAATCATCCAAAAAAAACTGTTTAATTCTTCGTTGGTAGGCCTTCATTTATTCTACACACAAAACAGATTGTCTTCCTCTCCATCTATGCATATTGGCAATGCAGCCATCGTCTTTGGATGTATATTACACCCTACACTCATAGTTAAATATGTAAAGAAATGGAAAAAGACAGTTTGCTTTCTGTCTCTATAGGTCCCCCTCCACTTTTTTAAAAAAACAAAAAATTCAGCCATTATAGACTGTACAATATTAATTGACATGGAGAAAGCCAGTTTGGTTTCTGTCTCTCTAGGCCCCCCTCCACTTGTATAAAATACCAAAAAATCCAGCAGTTATAGACTGTACAATATTAATTGACATGGAGAAAGCCAGTTTGGTTTCTGTCTCTCTAGGCCCCCCTCCACTTGTATAAAATACTAATAAATTCAGCCGTTATATACTGTACAATATAAATTGAAATGGACAAAGGCAGTTTGGTATCTGTCTGCATCAGATCCTCTCTCCACTAGGAGTAAAATAGAAAACTATTCAGCCGTTATATAATCTAGAAAATAAATAGAAATTGAGAAAGGCAATTTGGTATCTGTCTGCATCATAATCATCAACATCATCATTAGCGCCCTCGTCGCCTACATAAATCTCCCCCTCATTCCTCTTCTAATTCCAAAGTGGCATCCTCAATTTGGGTATCACCGGCTACACTCGGGCTATTAAGGCACACATCAGCAGAATGCTCACGATTAGACATCCCACTGTTGGATGGACTCTCCACAGGGATTGTTGTCATTTGTGAATCAGAGCAAATATTCTCCTGTAATGCCTCATTGTTATCTTGCAGCTCGGCTTTGACGCGTAACAGTAGTTGTGCACCAATTGTAGGCTGGGTAACTTTTTGGGATCTGCCACTAATACCCAAAGGTGAAGGCCTCATTCTCTCTTTGCCACTGCGTGTGTAGAATGGCATGCTTGCAATTTTTTTTTTATCGTCACTTAACTTTTGCTCAGTTACACTTCTTTTTCGCTTCAATACAGTAAAATTTTTTTTGGTTTTTGTTTTTTGCACTAATTTGGAAACACTCTGTTGTTTGACATCGCCTTGGCCAGATGACGTACTGGGAACACTAACATCAGGACTGGTGACAGAACCTGGTTGCTCATTCAGATCATATGTGGACTGCTTTGAATCCATTCTGAGCGCAAACCACTGGGGAGTGCTAAAAATTATTTAGTAGATACTGCTGACAGATATGACTTTTGACAGCCAGAAATATTAATGCACAATTAGGGAGGACACCCCAAAAACACTGAGGAGTGCTAAAAATTATTTAGTAGATACTGCTGACAGATATGACTTTTGACAGCCAGAAATATTAATGCACAATTAGGGAGGACACCCCAAAAACACTGAGGAGTGCTAAAAATTATTTAGTAGATACTGCTGACAGATATGACTTTTGACAGCCAGAAATATTAATGCACAATTAGGGAGGACACCCCAAAAACACTGAGGAGTGCTAAAAATTATTTAGTAGATACTGCTGACAGATATGACTTTTGACAGCCAGAAATATTAATGCACAATTAGGGAGGACACCCCAAAAACACTGAGGAGTGCTAAAAATTATTTAGTAGATACTGCTGACAGATATGACTTTTGACAGCCAGAAATATTAATGCACAATTAGGGAGGACACCCCAAAAACACTGAGGAGTGCTAAAAATTATTTAGTAGATACTGCTGACAGATATGACTTTTGACAGCCAGAAATATTAATGCACAATTAGGGAGGACACCCCAAAAGCACTGAGGTGTGCTACAAATTATTTAGTAGATACTGCTGACAGATATGACTTTTGACAGCCAGAAATATTAATGCACAATTATGGGGGACACCCCAAAAGCGCTGGGGAGTGCCAAATATGAAGAAAAAATAATAAACCTCTATCCTCCTCTCTGCACTAGCGATTTTGGTTAGAGCAATTGCAAGAACAATATTGTATTCTCTGTCCCTGCTCTAATTAGCCTATGACTACACCCTGCTCTCTCCCTCTGTCAAATGGCGATGGATTGCTGTGGAGGCGTGTATTTATAAAGTTGAAGTATCGCGAGAACCGAGTCCCGAGATCCGACAACGTCACAATGACGTTCGGCCTCGATTTGGATTCGGAATGGGCGGGAGAGTACCGAGCTGCTCAGCTCGGTACTCGGATACCCAAAGTTCGGGTGGGTTCGGTTCTCGGAGAACCGGACCCGCCCATCTCTACTAGAAACCCAAAAAATGAATAACAGTTATTTGCACATTTCTCTTTTGAAGCTTTATAACCCTGCCTTTATTTGGGGGGAACTATCTTAAATAATCCTCTATACTTCAGCTATACTTTGGTTTTAATAAAGGAACCTCTGATCATTCAACATGCTAAAACGTCTCATGTGGCTAATTACAGAGACAGCATGCTGCACATTGGTTTCCTATGCTCGCTCTTGGATGGATTAAAATTAAACTTTTCTGAAAAGTTAAAGGTCCTCTATAATAAGAAATGGTTTTGGTTTGTCTGGCTCCCCCGTCCTGGAGGACAACCCAAGTAGTCAGGATACTTATAAACTGTACATTTATTTATTTATTTAGCTTCTATACCTCACCTAAGATTCGCTTCTGCAATCTCACATAAAGACAAATGTCCCCTTTTAGCTGGAGGATGTAGAATATAGGGATCTCCTATTGGACCCTGTCTCTGCCAATCATACACCACCCTACAGGTCAGATCATAGCCATGTCTGTGGTCTGTCCATTACTGGTGGTTTAAAAAATGACCAGGAGGTCACATTGCATAGAGGTTGGCTGGGATCACTTATGCTGTCTTTGCCTTTCACAGACTTCATTAAACTGCATTATAAGACCACCAGAAATCTGGTGTCCGCATAGTAAAACCAACATAGATCGGAGGTATGTATAGAAAAGACACAAGAGATTTAATGAAGTCTGCATTATAAAAACACCAGAATTTTTTAGGGGACGGCACTGTACATTCAAAGATTCAGGGGACTTACATTGAAAAACCACCAGCGATTTGGCAGACTGTATTTTATAGTGGCCTTCAGAACTGGGTCGACATGGAATTGTAGTCACTTTGTTTTGACTAGTGGTTATGAGAGTGATCTCTGTATTGTATGGAGTTAACTTCAATGTTCTCTGTGTTGTATATTGGTTATAAAAATGCTTTGTGTTTTGTCTAGTGGCCACTAGAATGTTCTCTCTATTGTATCTTTTTATTAAATGGTCTCTGTCTTATATATTGGTCAATATGATGCTCTCTGTATGGTAAATAGATCACTATAATGCTCTGTATATTTTATATTGATCTCTAGTATGTCCTCTGCATTGTATATTGTTCACTATAAAGATCTCTCAATTTTACAGATTTTACTTGAATGCTCTCTGTATTTTATACAGGATACATCAATAGGATGCTCTCTGTCTTGTATATAGGTCCTTTGAATGCTCTCTGTATTTTATACAGGATACATCAATAGGATGCTCTCTGTCTTGTATATAGGTCCTTTGAATACTCTCTGTATCTTATATTTTCATCACGTCTATTCACCCATTGCACACTGAGAAAAGAGCCTGAGACACTTCCTTGTGTCTTCTCCCCCAAGCCAAAAGTTGCCAGCAACCCCTGGGTGCCCTTGTAACATAAACCTGAGCATGTGTGGTATGTTCAACCTCTGTTCATGTTGGCTTTTCTTATTTTGGTGTTTATTCACAATGTGTTGAGGGGATATTTCATATATTTTTAAAGAAAAGTTTACTTTGGCTCTATATGGCAGGGCCTCAGTTTGGAGAATAAGGACATGACTATCAGTTGGGAATTGTGTGAGATATCTATGTTCCAAATATATACAGCTACTTTTTGAACCAGTGTTTGATATATTTGGGCCTGATGCTGAGTTAGGAGCAAAGCAAAAAAAGGAGCAAATTTGCACCTTGATAAAACCATGTTGCATGGAGGTAAATTTAAAATGGGCATGTCCTAGATCAAATTAAATTTCAGTGTAAAAATAAAGCTATCAAGTATGTGTGTGCTACATGGAAAGGCAGCCAGAATTTTCCTTGCGTGCAAAAAAACAAACAAATAAATGAATCTGCACCCCTTGCATTGTTACATGGTTTGCTCAGGAGCCCTTTTTTGCCTTTGCTCTGAACTCAGCATCAGACCTTTCATGAAGTATAAAAGTCAAGAATTGATGTGCCCCCTAAGGTACAAGTTGACGTAGACCTCTGACAGAAGACACTGGCACCGGGTGTTTTTGGTGTACAACAAGGTGCCTTTCTGAAAGAAAACAGGAGGAGCAGGGACGGTCCCAGTCAGGGCCATCTTAACAACATTATGGGCCCCCGGGCAAAGCAGTGCACCGGGGCCCCTAGATATAGATATGGATATATAGATGTATACAGATACAGATATATAGAGATAGAGATAGATAGATGTACTTGCTCAGTGACACTTGTAGGTTTTTATTTCAGTTTTTTTTCTTTTGCAGAATCATTTATTCTCATTAAGAGCCGTGCCTATGTGGCCCCCTTGCCCGTGGGGCCCCCGGGCAGCTGCCCATCGTGCCCAATGAAAAAGATGGCCCTGGTCCCAGTCACTGACTGTGGGATTGTCCATGAACTCTCATGTGTAGGACATCTGGGGACCAAACGCAGAACCCCAGGTAAGTAACATTTGGGTATCAAGCCTCACATACAATATTCCAAATGAAAGCAGAACTTTTCAGATTTGAGTAGAACTTTCATTTAAATGAATGATCTCTATATTGATTGTACTATACATTTTACAATTTCAATTAGAGTTTCCTCTGCAAAAAAATCCTGCAATGGGAACAAGAAAGCAAGAATGTTTTCGTTAAGCCACAACAGATTTTGCACTGTGCTGGCCAAAAATGCAAAAGTCAGTAAGGAACATATTTGCCGGTTTTGTGTGTATCATCCACAACAATCACTCTGCACATGCTCAGAACCAGACAATACACAACAGAAGGCCGCCACGTCTAAGTCATCTTCGAGCGCAAGCTACACTTACTACAGCCTACGATTTCTGGGAGGGAATGGGGTGGGAAATGGGCGGATGCACATAGTCAATGTACAGTAAGGGGGTTCCCGTGCAGCCACGTCTAAGTAAAACTCTCTTGTTCCAACTAGAGGTCTAGTCTAAGTGCTAATTACTAGTGCTGCTGGCTGTGTATGCATGCTATAACATGTTTTCAATCAGAAGCTACTGTAAAAATATTTTTTATGTACAGTAGACATTAAGAACACTCTAATAAATGTTTTTTTAAAAAAAACAAAAAAACATTTCCATGTATAGTCAAAATGACAATATTATTGACAGGTAACATTAACTGAATATATTTTTTTCCCCTGTAAATTCTTTTGAGATTATATATTCCACATAGGTATTGTACGTATTCTGCAGAGTGAACCTACACCCGTAGTCATCACCACACGTATCTTTAGATCCGTTCCCTGTTGATTTTGGGAATGCGCAGAGCCAGTTTACGCGCAGTTTAAAACAAGCGCACAATGCGCTAAGTAAGCGTGCCTTAATGACTCTGGCACTTGGAATGTGTGTGATAACCAAACAAAAACAAGATGGTTAAATTACTTTGTGGGTGTGTTAAGGTACTTATTGGTTTGTTTTTGTTTCTTTTGCTGACTCAAAATGTTTGAATTTTCTTCTAACAATTTATTGTGTCAAATTGCTCAAAACTCTAAATTAGATTACATTTAAGAAATATACTTTTAACAACACATATTTGTGCATTATTTATGCGTAAAAAGCCCAAATGGAGAATTGGTCTTAAAAGAACCCTATAAATAAGAAATTATTTTCTTTTAAAGAAAATGTGAACACATTAAACTGTGAACGTGAAGTAGCAACACGTTGACAACTGACAACTGGCTGTATATTTGGGGGAAGATAGTATTAAGCGTGTTATGTAATAAAACTATCTGCTCAGCCATAATAATTAATATGAGGTCTTGCATGTTAATTTGTTTGATTGTAAAATGATGGGTTTTGAGGTAAAATATTACAATAGGTTGATTTAGACCAGGGTTGTCCAACCAGTGGCCCGCGGGCCGCATGCGGCCCAGCACGCCTGTAAATGTGGCCCAGAAGGAGTTTTGGTTGTGGCAAGGGGGCAGCGCTGTTAATGGAAAAAAAAAATCCTGCAAAAAAACCCAAAACTTACCTTGCGGTCACGTCAGCTGGTACTCCGGCTCCCTCCCTTGTCTCCTCCTCCGTGCGGTGCTCGCAGTGAATGTAGGACGTGATGTCATCACGCCCAACATCCATTGCGGAACGCAGCACAGAGAAGACACCCGCGCGAGAAGAACAATCAGCAGCACCGAATTGGAGAAAAGAAGAGAAGAGGACAGGAGAACAAGCCGATTAAAAGGTAAGTTAAGGGGGATTTTTTTTTTTATTTCAAGGGACGCTGACCAGTGAATAAAAGTCACCTGGTCCTGGAGCATCATGGACCTTATCTCCTTGCTACATACTTCTACTTGTATTACTAATGGGGCATTATATATTATTCTCTTTGGCCCATTATAAGTTGTCCCTTAACTATGATTATAGTATAATAACTAGAGAGGATTTTTTGAACAGGGCGATTGAAAGGTAAGTATAGGGGGATTTGAAAAAAAAGTGATATATATATATATATATATATATATATATATCACTTTTTTTCTCATATATATATATATATATATATATATATATATGTTAACTATGTTTTCTATGGTTTTTTGGATGATCAGCTATCGTTACTGTTAGTGTATCTTATGTGCGGCCCAAACCAACTCGTCGTCTTCCAATGTGGCCCAGGGAAGCTAAAAGGTTGGACACCCCTGATTTAGACACTGAAAAATAAGCTTGTATAAAGGAGAGGACAGTACTACAGATTGAACAGCATCTCAGTGCCCAGTGTACCAAACCCTGAACCCACTGCATGCTGGCCTAATCTCATGGAACATCCAGACGACCGAATTTCAGGGAATCATCCCAGACTCCCGGCACAGTAGGCTTCTCAGCCGGATCCCGCTTCACTTTAGTCTGAAATGGCGGGGCCTTGATGAGGTAACTGGATGGGAAACACATCATCATGGCCCTCGACTTGGTGGCCCTTGGAACAAGCCTCAGGGTTCTCCCAGAGGAATGATCTAATATATTGGAAAGTATGATCTGTGTTTCTTAGTGGATCAATGTCTGTATAATTATTAATAATACTAATCATGATAATTTCCATTTGCAGGATGTTTCCTACCTCTTTTAGCGGTCTATTTATTAAGCCATAAATCTTATGAAAACTACTTTTTCGGCATGGTTTAGGCATGTTAAAGTAACACATCTATTTAACAAAAGCCTATTGCAGGAGATATCATATATATCTGCATTAGGCTAGGTATCGCATAAAACCACATTCCTCGTTATTTTCAGTGGGGATTGCAGTCTGGGCCTATTTAGCAAGCCTTAAAAAGCCTAGCTTTTCAGAGCTTGACCCCGTGGCTAACGCCATCTGAAGATGGAGTTAGCCGTTGTGCCCTATGGAAGACCATCACAGATGAGGGATCTTAATATCACTCTCCTTCAGGCTCCCTGCTCTCATATTCAGGGCCGCCTTCAGAAAAAATTGGGCCCAGTATGGGCCCCCGTGCCACCCGGACCCCCCCCCCATGAGCGCCCCCCCATGAGCAACACATACTTACCTGGGGGCCCGCCGCTGGTCTCCGCTATTCTGTCTTCAGCCTGGCTGTCACCGTGACAGCCAGGCACCAGGATCCGATCGCAGGGGTGGAGGAATCATTCCCCCTGCGATCATGTGATCTGTCACAGGCAGAGCACATGTTCAGGAGCTTGACAGGAACATTAAATTCCAACACAGAATTAAGTATTGTTACAAGCATTAGAGACACACTATTTAAATGGGGGTTAGAGTAAATGTTATGAATAGGTCATATATGAGTACTATTTCATACTGTAACTAACACAAATGACAAAAACT
The DNA here is from genome assembly GCF_038048845.1 of Mixophyes fleayi. Taxonomy (NCBI): domain Eukaryota; kingdom Metazoa; phylum Chordata; class Amphibia; order Anura; family Limnodynastidae; genus Mixophyes; species Mixophyes fleayi. The sequence goes on from NC_134405.1 coordinate 72,023,005, forward strand.
CATTTGTTACTATATTATTCAGAGTGTATGAGCTGTAATTGCAATACAATTAATCGGTCCAAAACTGACAGATACCCACTCTAAAGACACCAAACCAAGCCAGGATGTAGCTTATACCTATCTTTTCAAGTCCAGTATGAATCTTTATTCAAATGTGGGGCAGCACGGTGGCTTAGTGGTTAGCACTTCTGGGGTCATGAGTTCAATTCCCGACCATGGTCTTATCTGTGTGGAGTTTGAATGTTCTCCCCGTGGGTTTCCTCCGGGTGCTCCGGTTTCCTCCCACATTCCAAAAACATACTAGTAGGTTAATTGGCTGCTATCAAAAATTGACCCTAGTCTCTCTCTCTGTCTGTCTGTGAGTGTGTGTGTGTGTGTGTGTGTGTGTGTGTGTGTGTGTGTGTGTGTGTGTGTGTGTATGTTAGGGAATTTAGACTGTAAGCTCCAATGGGGCAGGGACTGATGTAAATGAGATCTCTGTACAGCACTGTGGGATTAGTAGCGCTATATAAATACCCGATGATGATGATGATGATGAAGTGATTGAATAAATGTAAACAATATAAGTGGAGAGAATACTGTAACACTGTTAAGGGCAATGTAGCGTGAGATCATCAACTGCTAGAACCACATCACGAGATGATAACCTTTAGCAGCCCCTATTCTGAGAAACTAGTTATATTCCACAGTACTCAGTTTCCCTTGGGACTTAAGCTCAGGTAGTAGCAGTTGTTGATCTAACACTTGCCCAGGTGAGTGGACAGTTGGAGGTAGTGAGCAACCAGTATATTATTAGCAGACCTCAAAGCCATGCAGGCAGGCTGGGGTTATTGCAGACCAATCTGACACTTGCCCGGTGGAGTGGACGGCACACGGTAGGAGGTAGTGAGCAACCAGGATGTTAATAGCAGAGCTCAGAGCTAGACATACAAAGGTTAATGCAGAGCACAGACAGGCCTAGGTCTGGAGCAGGAGAAATCTGCAGTTCCTTTTAACAAGCCAGAGGTCAGGGCAGGTAGATATTTGAGAATAAATCCATTTAACAAGCTGAGGTCAGAGTGCAGGAGAAGACAGAGAATCCTTACAACAATCCAGGTCAGAACTTAACAGCAGACTAGTTCAGAATACAAGGCACACTAGTTCAATCAGCAGCTATCACCAGTTCTGGAATGATAACTTGAAGTGATTTATAAAGCAAGCAAAGCCAATCAGTAGTTTTAATTGTACTGCTGATGCTTACAGAGAGTTGACGGAATGCTAGAGCTATAAACACAGCAATCCGCTGAATCAGTGAACTACACTAATGATCCTAGACATGGTTGCAGTAGTAATTACACAGAGATCCTTATTTCTTAGCAAACACATACTTTTTTCAACAGACCTGGCGGTAAATGTATCAAGGTACGATTTTGCAAATCCAGCAATTTTCTCGGGAGAGTTGAAACTCACAGATGTATGAACCAGAGATTTCATGTAAAATCGGCAGAGATGTGTTTCTGTCAAAATCGCTATTTCCAAAATCGATAGAGATCAAACTCCCTACTGTTTGCCACTCCAGCTATACAAGTCTCTAATGTATGAAGCTGTGATTTAGCAAACTCTCCTGAGTTTGCTTGAAAACACGCCAGATACAACACGCTGCTTGTAAACACATCACTGTTACACTGTTCTGCTATACAGCCGGAGGTCCTGGCAGCTGTCAAAACTGTAAAAGATAGATAAAAGTAAAAAAAAAAAGCATGGGGTCCACCCTCTATTCACTAGTGCTGCCAGACTACTGCTGGTCCCGTGAAAATCGGGGGGGGGGGGGGGGGGGGAATTTGCGTGTGGTCCCCCCGATTTATATTGAACCAGCACTAGGCAAACCAGCCGGGGTTGGTAGCACTATAGCACGGGGACACGTGGCAGGGGTCCCCTTGCCATAATGACAACCAACCCAACGCTTTTTTTTTTTTTTTAACTTTTATCTATTTTTTACAGTTTACAGTGATGGGCTTAGTAATCACACTGCTATAACACAGGATAGTTAGCCAAACACTGAAGTGTTTTGCATCGCAGCAAAGTGCCAGAGATGACCAGCGATTTTGAAGATCAGGGTAAAAATCGCAGCTTAATACATTTGAGAAATTTTGGACTAAAATTGCAGGTTATCACCCGCTATTTTAACATGCTGAAAAATCGGACCTTGATACATTTAGCCCCTGGCTGGTTGTGTGAGAGAACCTTATGGCATACTTAATCCTAGTATGATGAAGCTGACAGGCCACAAAACCATGCCAGCCTCCTGCTTTTAGCATTATAATAACTCTGATACATATTAGATGGAATGGTGTACAGCAGAAAAATTCTATTCTTTAAACATACATAAATTACCACATTTTACCTGCTTGTTTGATAATTGTCACTTGAACTTTGCTATAATCTTCATCTTTGCACCTCTGTGAAGGTTATAGAGGTATCATAAGAGAATGTTTGTCTTTTCATTTTCTGAGTCACATGGGGCTTGAGTTGAGGGTGGATATGGGATTTCACCCTCTCTACAAATATATCCCTGTGAAACTGTCTATAACCAAAGGTATAGTCCATAAAAGCCCACAAATCAATCCCCCGGCATGCAAAAGAGACACAGCTAAGAAGGAAAAGTCTGCTGTCCCCGATTACTCCCTACTTTATGCATCCACATAAGCAGGGTTGTGCTCCCAAGTTGCCATCTTCCCCACAAGCAATACCTGATCCAGTAACAGAATGGGACAATTATTGTTTAACTAAAGAGAACATTGTGGCTTTACAAGTCATAAATCAAATACTATAAACAATACTTTCCGCCGGCTTACTTTAATTCACCTCACTGAAGAGCCGCACTGCAGTGTTGGAACAGCTGGCTGATGAGCTGCAAATGTTGGAATCTGAAGTGGACAGGAATTGGTGTACTTACATAGAGTTTTGGAGTAACAAAGATTAATGTGAAAACTTAGAAAATCAAGTGCCACAATAATATCAGACTATGTAGGCTCGGATGTACTGGAAAATTACCTTATGCATCTGTTTTGACACCTAGATCTGACAAATGGATTGAGCTCACAGAGCACAGGATTTTATGCTATGCATGCATGCTTTAAAAACTAAAGAGAACATCCTTGTGTCCAGACGAAAAATTGACTTTTTGAAAACACAAAGGTCCAAATAGATCAAGAATTGGCTCTTGCCCTTAAAAGCAAAAAGGAGAGATCTCGGAGAAATCACAAGAACCCTCTGAGATCAGGTTCTGAAACACCAGTAGCGATTTATTTATTGGTTAGTGGAAGTGGCCGGTAAATCAATCTCCAATCATGACCCCAGAGAAGGACGGGCTTTTCTGGATAATCTGTCCCTACATTTAAATATTGGGGGCAACCCCAAATGTCCCATCAGCAGCCACCAGAAAAACTGCCCAATTCACCTCTCATACTAACCACCTCATTTATAAAGGACCTGAATCAGAATCATAATGGTATACAATTGTTGCTAAGACTTATGGAATATAGTTACTTTCTCCTTTTATAAGCAAGAGAATGGTCAGATTGTTATAGAAGTGGTTATTAATTGATCATTAGGTATTTGCTCCAGGTAGTCTTATGATAGGGACTAACAAATTTGTATACTGACTATCTCTTCCTAATCCTGAACTTGACCCCTTCCCCCCCTGGCACCTTCTTACCCGTCCTTCCTTGGGTTCTACAATGATGCTCCTCTGTGTATATTTTAGGGTGTGACTATCACCTATATCCTACAGCAGGGTTGCCCGGTCACGTCAGCTGGTACTCCGGCTCCCTTCTCTCCTCCTCCGTGTGGTACACGATGTGAATGTCGGGCGTGATGTCATCACGCCCAACATCCATTGCGGAGCGCAGCACAGAGGAGTCACCCGCACGAGAAGAACAATCAGCAGCACAGAATTGGAGAAAAGAAGAGAAGAGGACAGGAGAACAAGCCGATTAAAAGGTAAGTTAAGGGGGATTTTTTTTTTTTATTATTTCAAGGGACGCTGATCAGTGAATAAAAGTCACCTGGTCCTGGAGCATCATGGACCTTATCTCCCTGCTACATACTTCTACTTGTAATACTAATGGGGCATTATATATTATTCTCTTTGGCCCATTATAAGTTGTTATCCCTTAACTAACATAGTGGTGTAATTAGCAAAACAGGTCACAATTTGGGGTCACAGTGATGTATATGTCAGGTACCGCAGGCCTGGTCAGGGCACCCTGATATACAATGCCTGGCTTAAATGCACTTTATTGATATTGCATCAAAACAATACAAAAAGTGATTATAGTATAACAACTAGAGAGAATTTTTTGAACAGGGCGATTGAAAGGTAAGTATAGGGGGATTTGAAAAAAAAGTGATATATATATATATATCACTTTTTTTCTCATATATATATATATGTGTGGCCCAAACCAACTCGTCGTCTTCCAATGTGGGCCAGGGAGGCTAAAAGGTTGGGCACCCCTGTCCTACAGCATAGTTTAGCTGTTAGAATTAGAGATGCCCACTGACCCCCGTGTTTTGGTTTTGGATCTGGATTACCGTCGTGTTTTGGTTTTGGTTTTGCCAAACCGCCCTTGCGTGTTTTGGTTTTGGACGATGGCGATTTGAGCAACATGATACTAGCATGCGGCCTATCAACTGAACTGTTAACACATCCCATTGATTAAGGCATCATTGGATTTGTCAGAGTCCCAAGGGGATGTACAGAATGGAGATTAAATGCAACCCTTCCAAAAATTCTATATTGCCACTTCATCATCTCAAAGACCATGGAAAAGATTTCTACCACAATACTGACCCCTGACACATCCTTGACAGCAGTCTGAGAGGCTCATAAAGCAGTCATATGAGGTACAATTATCAGTTATGTCTCACACCAAAAATAAATGCAGTCAGGTCAATAGATGATCTGACCATACATCATCATCATCACATCATATATCATATAGCGCCACTGATTCTGCAGCGCTGTACAGAGAACTCATTCACATCAGTCCCTGCCCCATTGGAGCTTACAGTCTAAATTCCCTAACATACACACACACAGAGTCAGAGAGAGAGAGAGAGAGAGACTAGGGTCAATTTTTTTGATAGCAGCCAATTAACCTATTAGTATGTTTTTGGAGTGTGGGGGGAAACCTGAGCACCTGGAGGAAACCCACGCAAACACAGGGAGAACATACAAACTCCTCACAGATAAGGCCATGGTCGGGAATTGCACTCATGACCCCAGCGCTGTGAGACAGAAGTGCTAACCACTTCGCCACTATGCTGACCATACAGATGTAAATCCACAGTTCAACACAAACTAAACAACATATAAACAACTTGTCAAAGTGTTTTGGTTTTGGATTTGTTTGGTTTTGTTTTGCAATTTTGTTTAAAAATCAATGTTTTTGGGCATAAAATAACCTAATTTAGTGCTCCAGCTGTTTCTTGGATAAGTAAGGTAATTGTAAAGCTAATAAATTAGGAAGAAAACAGTTTAATCCCTGGTAGGCCGTCCTTAATTCTGCACACAAACCTGATTGTCTTCCTCTCCATCTTAGCCTATTGGCAATGCAGCCATCATCTTTGGGTGTATATTACACCCGACACTTATAGTTAAATATATAAAGAAATGGACAAAGGCAGTTTGGTTTCTGTCTCTCTAGGCCCCCCTCCACTTGTAGAAAATACTAAAAAATTCAGCCGTTATAGTCTGTACAATATAAATTGAAATGGACAAAGGCAGTTTGGTTTCAGTCTCTATAGCACCCCCCCCCCCCTCCACTTGTAGTTAAATAGAAAAAAGCAGCCTGCATAGACTGAACAATATAAAAAATAAATGGACCAACGTAGTTTGGTGGCTGTCTATGACCCCCCCCCCGCCCTCCACTTGTAGTTGGATAGAAAAAAGGCAGCCTGCATAGACTGCACAATATAAAAAAGAAATGGACCAAGGTAGTTTGGTGGCTGTCTATGACCCCCGCCCTCCACTTGTAGTTGAATAGAAAAAAAGCAGCCTGCATAGACTGTAGAATTAGAATATAAAAAGAAATGGACAAAGGCAGTTTGGTATCTGTCTGCATCAGACCCCCTCTCCACTAGGAGTAAAATAGAAAATTATTCAGCCGTTGTAGAGTCTAGAATATAAATAGAAATTGAGAAAGGCAATTTGGTATCTGTTTGCATCATCCTCATCAACATCATCATTAGCGCCCTCGTCGCCTACAGAAATCTCCCCCTCATCCTCTTCTAGTTCCAAAGTGGCATCCTCAATTGGTGTATCACCGGCTACACTCGGGCTGTTAAGAACTGCTGAAAGGACCCTTCTTTATGGGTACACTAACAGAATGCTCACGATTACACATACCACTGGTGGATGGACTCTCCACAGGGATTGGTGTAATTTTTGATTCTGAGCATACATTATCCTCTAATGCCTTAATGTTTCCTTGCAGCTCGCCTTTAACGCGTAACAGTATTTGTGCACCACTTTTAGACTCCAAATTACTTGGTCTTGCTTACTCACGAGAACCTTACAAGAAGAAGGCTCAGTAATATTTTTAGATCTGGCAGTAATAGAGAAAGGTGAAGGCCTCATTCTTTCTTTACCACTGCGTGTGTAGAATGGCATGTTGGCAATTTTTTTTTTATCGGCAGTTAACTTTTCCTCAGTTACACTTCTTTTTCGCTTCAACACAGTAATTTTTTTTGGGGTGTGTGTTTTTTTCCCTGATTTCAAAAAACTATGTACTTTTACATAGGCTTTACCAGATGAAGTACTGGGAACACTACCATCAGGACCCGTGCCAGCACCTGCTTGCTGATTCTGCTCATATGTGGACTGCTTTAAATCCATTTTAATGAGCCCAAAGCACTTGTAGTGCAAAAAATGGTAGAAATACTGCCGATAAATATCACTTTTGACAAGCCAGAAAAATTAGTGTTTCACACTGGGGAATATGGAACACCCCAAAGCACTTGTAGTGCAAAATATTGTATTAGATAGATACTGCTGACAAATAAGACTTTTTTTGATAGCCAGAAAAATTAGTGTAAAACACTGGGGAATATTGGACACCCCAAAGTACTTGTAGTGCAAAAAATTGAAAAATAAGCCTCCTCTATCCTCCCCTCTTCCTGCTCTAACAATTGCTAATAGAATTTTAATTAATAATAGAATTGAATAGATTAGAAATGAAAGAATAATACAAAGAATAAGTTGTACAATTATTGCTCTGTCCCTGCTCTAATACAGCCTGTGACCTAACCCTGCTCTCTCCCTCTGTCAAATGGCGATGCATTGCTGTGTAGGTGGGTATTTATGCTTCTCAAATCTCGCGAGAACTGAGCTCAGAAAAACGAAAACGTCACGATGACGTTTTGCCTCGATTTCGATTCCGAATGGGCGGGAGAGTACAGAGCCTGCTCGGCTCGGCTCGGTACTCGGATAGGCAAAATTCGGTTGGATTCGGATCTCGAGGAACCGAGCCCGCCTATCTCTAGTTAGAATAGAATACCACTGGAGGTCTCGTCAATTAGTACCGTGAAACGTACAAACACACAGGATGCCAATAATAATTTCATTTAACACAGACAAGCTGGAAACTCTTCAAAAAAGGTCATTGGCCCATAGATCATTCCACAAATATGGATAAGACATTGTGTTTCTTCAGAAACCTAGTTTAGAGGTTATAAAACCTTCCTCCATGACCTGTACAGTATTTCCTGCCTCATTCGGTTTCTTTTACCAGTCAAAACTTAGTAGGGTGGTGATAATGTTTTGCCACTCCCTCCCCATAAAAGTCATAGCTTCCAAGACAGATGGTGAGGCTAGTTATATTACTCAGATAGGTAAAATTAGATATTTAGAGGTTACAATGGTAAACATCACATAACTACACATTTTAGTTATGCTCACATCAGCATACTTAAAGGAGCAACATGATACTAGCATGCGGCCTATCAACTGAACTGTTAACACATCCCATTGATTAAGGCATCATTGGATTTGTCAGAGCCCCAAGGGGATGTACAGAATGGAAATTAAATGCAACCCTTCCGAAAATTCTATATTGCCACTTCATCATCTCAAAGACCATGGAAAAGATTTCTACCACAATACTGACCCCTGACACATCCTTGACAGCAGTGTGAGAGGCTCATAAAGCAGTCATTTGAGGTACAATTATCAGTTATGTCTCACACCAAAAATAAATGCAGTCAGGTCAATAGATGATCTGACCATACATCATCATCACCATTTATTTATATAGCGCCACTGATTCCGCAGCACTGTACAGAGAACTCATTCACATCAGTCCCTGCCCCATTGGAGCTTACAGTCTAAATTCCCTAACATACATACACACAGAGTCAGAGAGAGAGAGACAGAGAGAGAGAGAGAGAGAGAGACAGAGACAGAGACTAGGGTCAATTTTTTTGATAGCAGCCAATTAACCTATTAGTATGTTTTTGGAGTGTGGGAGGAAACCTGAGCGCCCGGAGGAAACCCACGCAAACACAGGGAGAACATACAAACTCCTCACAGATAAGGCCATGGTCGGGAATTGAACTCATAACCCCAGTGCTGTGAGACAGAAGTGCTAACCACTTCGCCACCGTGCTGACCATACAGATGTAAATCCACAGTTCAACACAAACTAAATAACATATAAACAACTTGTCAAAGTTAAGGGGGTGGGGGGATAGGACTTAATGCTATGTAACTTTCTGGCTGTGCATAATAATTAAAAAAAATCTATTTACAGGTCTGAATAAATAGTGGATGTTATACAATAATGTATGGCACAGTGTACTATGCCACGGCAGCTGGATGATAACATGTCTAGGAGCATAATAATAATAATATATCCCCATATTATTTTTTATCTAAGCCCGAATTACAGCGGTGACATTAAACTTGTTCAATCCACAAACTACTTGCTGTTAGGTGCCAAATTCAGTAAAACATTTATATAGACCATTAATCAATGAATTAGTTAAAATAGGCACTCTTGTATCAGTATACTGTATTTTGAAAAGAAGCATGTAAAGTGAAAGATTCTCAGACCCGTAAAGGGGTGTGGCCTACCAGGAAGTAGGTGTGACATCACAGGAATGTTGGTGCATTGGGAAGGGGGGAGGGGGCATCATGGATGTGCAGTTTAGGGACAGATCTTATTCCCCCTAAATTTAGCTTTCTGCAATATTGAGAGTTACAGCTGTCTTGCAATTTTACTAATATTTAACAGGCAGGACTGATTTACGACAATAGAAGTCATAGGGCAAAGAGAGGGCCCTGTGCCCTTATGCAAAACAGAAGTGGTAACAGATCACATTTCTTAAGATAGAAAAGTAATAAAAAAAAAGAAATTGTTCTTCTTGTTAACATATCCATACCCCTGGAGTTTCAGATTGCAAGTTGTATTTTCAGGTCTCGGTTACAACTCAGGGTAGTACAGTAACACTGGGAAGAGTTTCAGAGTTGGATATTAGAGATCAGTGAGTAGCAGTGACATTTAGTGCAATTAGAGTTTTGTGGTAGAACAGGCAGAGTTGCAACATTCCATCAATACAACCCTCCAGTTCTCCTTTAGGTTGGACAATCTGCACTGTATTTGTAGTCTCTGAATGGAGCTGGGACGGTAGCAGACGATTTTCTGCTGTGCGATATGGCTGGAGTAGGACTAGGAACACTTAACACCAAATTCCATTGGCAAAACATATACAATTTCTTGGCCAAATATGAAATGAGGCAAATATTTCATGGAACAGTTTTGAAAATTTTGCTCATGGCCAGTATTTATTATTAGTATTTGGGATAATGTTAGATCCTGGTTTTAGACTTTGTGTAATGCTAGAGTTATTTAAATTATGTTTACAACTTTGAATAACTTTAATCTATTGTCTTACTCTTGCACTTTCATGTATTTATATAATCAGGTAGAGTTGTTTTATATTTGTTGTTCTTGGTTAGCTGTGTTCTCCCCATTGGTTACTTTAAGTATCCATCATCATTATCATCATTTATTTATATAGCGCCACTAATTCCGCAGCGCTGTACAGAGAACTCACTCACATCAGTCCCTGCCCCATTGGAGCTTAAAGTCTAAATTCCCTAATATAGACACACACACACACAGATAGAGAGAGAGAGACTAGGGTCAATTTTTGATAGCAGCCAATTAACCTACCAGTATGTTTTTGGAATGTGGGAGGAAACTGGAGCACCCGGAGGAAACCCACACAAACACAGGGAGAACCTACAAACTCCACACAGATAAGGCCATGGTTGGGAATCGAACTCATGACCCCAGTGCTGTGAGGCAGAAGTGCTAACCACTAGGCCACTGTGCTGCCCAGTTGCAGTTTTGTGTCATTTCCAAGGGCAAGGAAAATAAACAACCTGAAGATGTAATGACATGGCACTTGTCACGACGCCACATCCTGGAGTGAACTAGCAGCCGGGCGCGTGCTTTAGTTTCTATAGAAGTAGGAGGGTGTAGGGACATCCTCCAACACCAGGGGGAGCTCTTATATGATTTAAACTGGCTCATTTATATTTTTATACATGCTTCCTGGTTTATGTTATTACCTATGCTAGTTCTAGCTAGTAATTAATTAGCTGCCTCCTGAGGCTGATTGTCAGCCCTCTCCTCCTCTGTCCTGATTGGCTCTTAGTACTATTTAAGGCAGTGAAGTCTGAGCCTCACTGCCGGTTATAGCGTTCTGTTCCAGTACTGCTGCCTGCTCCTGTTCTATTGTTTGGTGTGGAACCTGTGATTGATTACCCGTGTATGACCTTTGCCTGTTCCTGGACTCTGAACCTGTGCTTCTGACCCGGATCTATTGCCTGAACCCTGATTCTGAACCTCTGCTAGTGACCCTGATCTTACGCCTGTCCCTGGATCCTGGACCTGTGCCTGTGACCTTGACCTTTCTGCCTATACCTGACATGCCCTCTGGTGCTCTGCCCAGTCGGCTGACATCTGGCCTGCCGCTACTCCGTGTGCAACCTCCTGTACCCATACTTGCCAACTCTCCCGGATTGTCCGGGAGACTCCCGCATTTTGCGAGAGTCTCCCGGACGAGTGTGGCAATCTCCCTGATAGGAAGGGGGAAAAATTTAGTTTAAACGCCGCGATTTACCCGGAATCGCGGCGTTTAGCCCCGCCCCCACTGTAAAATGACGCGATTTGCGTCATTCCGTCACGGGGGCGGGGCCAAAATGACGCGATTTCGCAGCCCCGCCCCCTACACGCCCACGTCCCAGCCGGCATCTCCCGGAAAAAGAAAAAAAAATGTTGGCAAGTATGCCTGTACCTGTGCGCTGCCGTGTAAGCATAAACTCATACTACTCTGAGCATAAGACCTGGGGGCATCTGAGTAACTGTGAGCACAACCAGTCTCTACGGGAAAGGCGGCTGCTAAAGGTGAAGACCTCTTCTATTGGTTCTATGAGTTTATGCCACACTGGTGGCCATAACAGCACTAAAGCACAGAAAGAGGATAGACATATAAATCGATTTAGCAAAATTTGATTAACAAGCTATTAAATTACATGTGTAGATTAAGCACACACATTGCGTACTACGCATGCGCAGGAAATGTTTCCAAATGCAACTTTTTCATTTAGTACTAACATTGTCAAGACGCATTTCTTCACTATTTTGGGGTGTAAGTATACACACTTGTACTCCTGACACAGAAATACTACTGTGTTTGAGTTAGACATATCTTGAGATCCATGGTAAGTGCCAATCCCCCTGCATAACGGGGATATTTAAGTATTGCCAGTACGTAAATGTACATAACACAAAATAATTTGTATGGTAGTGCTTTTTTCACAGCCAGATAAATTGGTTCCCTCTGGCAACTAAAGAGTTAGAGTAGTTTCTTCCCTCAAATGTGCAATAAAAACAGCAAGGATTATAGCGTTGCATACAGCAGACAGACAGCCTCAAGCCTGAGCCTGCTGATCTGTGCCCACTGAGGTGACGAAAGTGTTCTGAGAAGTGGAACATTATTCCCTCACTCTCTGCCATTTCCTTTCTCAAATATTTCTCCATTATTGAAGTTGTTCACATGTACAGTTATATATTACAGTATTAATGTCCATATACTGTAGGTATAAAGCCACAAAGGGTACAGAATTCGGCACCAAGATAACAATTAGCAGAAACGGGGTAAATGACTGTGTCACTCAAGTTTCACTAAATTTCACAAGTAGCTCAGCCTGAGCTACAAATATAATTAGTGACACAGGAAAATGAGCAAAGGGAACATTAAAATCAAAAAAGGCGACCCGGCTACAGAAAGAGTAGCACCACCTCTACAACCGGTTAAAAGATCCACAAGATGGAAAAGATCATTCCACACGACCAATGTAAACGCCTGTCCTACGTGGTACGAAGTCAGAGTTGTGGAAGGAGATGCAAAAACTGCCTGATTACAAGCAGGGCCTGGTCAACCACTAGGCTGACCAGGCTGCAACCTGGGGCGCTGAGTCCCGGGGGGCGTGGCGCTGCGGGTATTTATTTATTTATTTTTCCATTCATTATTTTTTTCGGGGTGGGGGGGGGGTCGCCAAGGGGGGTTGCCGCGGGGGGGGGGGGGAACGCCGCAGGGGGGTGGAGGGCTCGACGATCAAAAGCATTGGTGGTCAGTGGTTAGCAACACACAGCCAATCGCCAGGCTGCCTGTTGCTGTGCAGCAGACAGGAAGCAGGACGTCTTCACTTCCTATCTGCTGATCTGAGGAGAGGAGCGATGCTGGCACAACTACAGGTAAGTGAAGTGGGGAACTGCCCTGCATATCTATAGGGAGGGGGGGGAACTGCCCTGCATATCTATAGGGAGGGGGGGGAACTGCCCTGCATATCTATAGCGAGGGGGGGAACTGCCCTGCATATCTATAGGGAAGCGGGGGGAACTGCCCTGCATATCTATAGGGAGGGGGGGAACTGCCCTGCATATCTATAGGGAAGCGGGGGGAACTGCCCTGCATATCTATAGGGAGGGGGGGAACTGCCCTGCATATCTATAGGGAGGGGTAGAACTGCCCTGTATATGTATAGGGAGAGGGGAGAACTGCCCTGCATATCTATAGGGAGGGGGAGAACTGCCCTGCATATCTATAGGGAGGGGGGGGAACTGCCCTGCATATCTATAGGGAGGGGGGGAACTGCCCTGCATATCTATAGGGAGGGGAGGGAACTGCCCTGCATATCTATAGGGAGGGGGGAGAACTGCCCTGCATATCTATAGGGAGGTGGGGAACTACACTGCATATCTTTAGGGGGGGGAACTACCCTGCATATCTATAGGGAGGGGGGGAACTACCCTGCATATCTATAGGGAGGGGGGGAACTACCCTACATATCTATAGGGAGGGGGGGACTACCCTGCATATCTATAGGGAGGGAGAGGGGGGACTGTCATGCATATGTATAGGGAGGGAGAGGGGGACTGTCATACAAATCTATAGGGTGGGAGGGGGGGGCTGCCATGAAAATCTATAGGGAGGGAGAGAGGTTGATATGTATGAAGGAGGGCAGAGGAGGGGGGCTGATATATGTGACTGGGGGGATAGCTACAGAGTGGAGGTAAGGAAAATAGCTGCAAGGGGGATGGATGCAGGGTGGGAGGTAAAGAAAATTGCTGCAGCAGGGGTTAAGGAAAATGGCTGTGGGGGGGGGGGGGTTGTGGTTAAGGAAAATGGCTGCATGGGGTATTTAAAAAATAGAGCAGCTTTGGGGGGCAGAATCTCATGATTGTGTGGTGGTCACATGGGTGGTCTCAGCAATCACTAGAATACTAAATATTAGTGAGATGGGGCTGGTAGAGGTTTGTATTTGATTGACAACAAATATTCAGATATTGCTTATATATGCCTGTCCAATGGGGTACTTTTAGCTGGCCATAATGGAGTGTTTTGTTTTAACTAAAGGGCCTAATCATTCAGGGTTTGCATTATAATACATTTTTGAATTTTCAAAAAAGGACACCAACTTTCCAGAAGCCAGCGAGAGGATAACAAAGTTGCAAGAGAGAAGAGCAAGAACAGTTAAGAGACAATGGCACAATCTGTCTAAATTTGAATGCTGGAGAATACACCTGAACATTCATATTCAGGAGTGTTCCTATACACCTATATATTTGGAGGAGGGGGGGTTGGAGTTGGGGGCGCTGCGGCCGTATTACCCTAGGGCGGCCAGAACCCTTAATCAGGCCCTGATTACAAGGAGCAGAAGTGTGAACATAAAGCTGCCCACTGTTTGTATGCTGCATATGAAAGCCGGCAGTACTTTACCTGCATGCAGAATAATATTGCATTTGTACCCTTTGTATAGCAACATGGATTGTCCCAATGTAAATTTGTACTCAGATGCCCCAGGTAACTCTAAGTAGTAGGAGCTTATGTTTGGAGACTGTAGCGAGAGTGGTAGGAGAAGTGCCAGCAGACAGGATTAACCTGGAATGGTGCAAAATACAAGCCAAGGTCTGAGATAACAGGCAAACAGGTGAGGTCTGGTAATCAGGCAGAGGTCAGGGCCACAAGCAAATTAGCAAAGTCCAGTATTCAGGCAGAGGTCGGGGCAACAGGCAATCAGGCAAGGTCCAAAGTTCAGGCAAGGGTCATAACAGGAGTCAGAAAATATATGTGCAAAGCAACAACCTTGAGAATCGTGGAGAACTGAAGCTATAAGAGGCAGGGAGGCTAAGCCCTCCTTGCCTTAAATAGTGCTGCCAACCAACAGGATGGGGCCCACGGAGCGCCTAGAATCTAGCGCAGGCAGTGAATAATTAATTTATTTACCCCCTGCGCACATGCCCAGCATTCTACCCTGATGCTTGGACGCAAAGATTCTGACAGGAGCGTCCCGGATGTTGCCCAGGCAACCAGGATGCCCTGGCCAGATGTAACGTCCAGGTTGTCTGACAGGCAGCCGGGACGCGAACAGAAACATCAGCTGAGCCATCACTGGTAGCGTAGTGGCTCATAACTTTAACATTATATTATTGCAACTGTTCTTAAATGTCACCAGGTAAATTCTAGATACCGTTCTCTGGTAAGATGAGTCATACACTTTGCACAGTGTTGACTAGGGGTTACGTCTCCTGTTACACTGGAACTCCGTGGAGTTTGACCCCTTGTGAGCCTGTAAAAAGCATGAAGACACTGGGCTTGGTCCTAAACTTGCTGATAGAGGAGTGAAAAGGATTACATCCATCAGGAGGATCAGTGCTCCAGAAATAGTGATTAAAGCCCTGTTAGGATAGTGTTGTGTATGAAGCTTGGTACAGTGAACCCCCTGGTACTTATTTGTATAAATTGCTACATTGTGTGTACATTTACTTTAACCAGGTACTTAGGTGATTTTTTAATACACACAGTTGTACCAGCTGTGCCAAGCTGGTTCATTAGGCTGTCTCCCGGCAAACCAGCCAGCTGGTATGGCAAAACAGGTAAATATTAATCTGGTTTCCACAGATTCCACTGTAATGATAAGTAACATAACCATAACAACATTTGGCTAATGTCTGTGCCATGGCTTATATATATATCATTCTAGACCCCCTCCCACTCCCCTGCCCCCAAACACAAAAAGGAAAAAGTATAGACTTTCTAAAAGTTCTGTTCATTTTGTAGATGATACTTCTGCTGTGATGACGCCCTTTACATTGGAGTGTACTGTCATGACAGGTATTAATTATTTCAATAATGAATGCAAATTCATGAATTAGCTATACGTGTAGACAGTCTCCTAATCCACTTCATCCATTTAAAGAGGCACTTGAATACCCTTTTTCTGAGTCTTGTTTAGCTTTTGCTGGAGAAATTGTCACATGTTTCAGTGATTTGCAGCCCTTGATATGTAAATTACCCTGTGTTTGATTGAAATTCATGAGTATGATTCAATCAATGTGATTGCATGTCACTGTAAGAGAATAAATAGTTATTTTCAAATTATACATGCTATCAAAAGCATGAAATTATTAGTAAACAAAAAAATCACTGAAAGTAATGTCAGAAACTTATTCACAATTCTAATGAGATAATGATCGTATATTAGCAACTTATAAACTTGGACATAGATCTCATTACCATCAATATATTAATCTAGATGTGATGACAAATAATGAACTCATAATATTATAGATACACTGCTGGAAATGATGTAAGAGAAAAACTCCTGAGGGCACGTCAAAGCACTCTAAGAAACATTCGCAATCCTAATCCAGCTTGAGCGCGAAACCAATTAGCAGCACTAGTAATGTTTTGCTTTCAGCCCCCCGCCACTGACTCCAAATACTATAACTTCAAGAAGCTCTTAGCATAACTTTTACATGTACAAAAGTATAAAAAAAATATTTCTTTATATTTGTAGTGATATAAACCTAGTACATTCTAGTTTTGGGTTACAGTTGCAAGTTATCTCATTATTGCAAATGTGTGTGTCTTTGTTGGAGGTTGTAATAGTTATTGCTCAGACTCCACTAGTATCTTATACTAGTCGTGCACATAACTGTTGACAAATGTAGAATGTAGAGCAATGTGATTTTCGGAAGCCTTCAATGTAGTTCTCACTTGTTTAAGAGTTACATCAGGTCAATGAGGGTTCATTCAAATTGTTCCCAACCAATGTGAGCACTGTATCTATATCATACTTGCCAACTTTAAAGTCTTGCCTTCCGGGGAAATCCCGGAGGGGTAGTGTGAAGTGGAAGTGTTCAGCCGTTATAGACTGTACAATATTAATTGAAATGGACAAAGCCAGTTTGGTTTCTGGCTCTATAGGTCCCCCTCCACTTGTCGAAAATACAAAAAAATTCAGCCGTTATAGACTGTACAATATTAATTGAAATGGACAAAGCCAGTTTGGTTTCTGTCTCTCTAGGCCCCCCTCCACTTGTATAAAATACCAAAAAATTCAGCCGTTATAGACTGTACAATATTAAGAGAAATGGACAAAGGCAGTTTGGGGACACTCTATCTATGGCACCCTACCCTTAAGGAGAAATTGCCCAAACAGCAACCTTTCAAGACGGTACGTGATATGGAAATGCCACAAGTCCCTTTCCTCTTTGGGGGTAGATTGCACCCTACACTTACATAGAAAGTTTTAAAGAGATGTTACCGTCATCATCTTCAGCTTCATCCTCACCCTCATCAGTGTGTACGTCATCACCACAGACTATCAAATAATCGCCGCTTGAATCCGCCATTAGAGAGCAGTGAGTGCTTGGATGTCTTGGATGGTGAAGGCCTTCCTCGTGGAAGATGTAGTTCATTTTTATAAACATCATTTTCTCCACATTTGTGGGAAGTAACCTTCTACGGCGATCACTGACTAAGTTCCCTGCTGTGCTGAACACTCGTTCAGGGTACACACTGGAGGGTGGGCAGCTTAGGTATTGCAAAGCAAGTTTGTACATGGGTTTCCAAATGGCCTGCTTTTTTTCCCAGTAAGGAAAGGGACTGTCTGACATTTCCATATCAACTACCTCTTGAAATTAATCCTCCACCATCCTTTGCATGTTTATACTCGTATTTTATGGAGTTATGGGCAAAGTGACACATTTTTTTGAAAAATCCTTCAAACCAGCCCAGATGTTAAATTGTTCTGGTCTGCCCCCTGCGTCTTCCCTGCTTCTTTTTGGGAAATTTAATTTTTTATGAGCAGCAACAGCTTGAGAAAGTGAAGGAGGACACGTCGTCAAGCCGAAGCCCAGTTCAGCCGCCAACTTGCTGAGCAATAGCTCCTTGCAAAAGTTCACATCTCGCTCATTTACAAGTAAAGACTCAATGTAGGTTTTAAACCTTGGATCAAGCACAGTGGCCCAAACGTACTGATACGAGTTCAAGATCTTAATAACTCGAGGATCATTGTGAAGCGAATTAAGTACTTGATCGACAAGGCCAACATACTTTGCTGAATTGCTTGCTTTCAGCTCCCCCTTCATTTTCTCAAGCTGCTTTTCCAATAGTCTAATTAAAGGAATGACTTGGCTCAAACTAGC
Source organism: Mixophyes fleayi (assembly GCF_038048845.1). Classification (NCBI taxonomy): domain Eukaryota; kingdom Metazoa; phylum Chordata; class Amphibia; order Anura; family Limnodynastidae; genus Mixophyes; species Mixophyes fleayi. The sequence goes on from NC_134405.1 coordinate 72,041,052, forward strand.
AGTGTCTGCACTCACCTCACACATCACAACTTCAAATGGTTTCAGCACCTTGCACAGCACTGAAAGGATTCCCCACTGTGCAAGAGTGAAATACATCCCCCCTCCTTTCCCAATGTCATGGCTTGTGTAATATGCTTGGATGGCTTTGCGCTGTTCCTCCATCCTCTGAAGCATGTACAGGGTGGAATTCCACCTAGTTACCACCTCTTGCTTAAGTTAGTGGCAGGGCAAGTTAAACTGCTCTTGGAGCTGCTGTAACCTCCTACATGCTGTGGCTGAATGCCTGAAATGGCCTGAAATTTTACGGGCCACCGAAAGCATCTCCTGCACCTCACGGATATTTTGTGGAAGCTCTGCACCACCAAGTTGATGGTGTGAGCAAAACAGGGAATATGTTGGAAATCACCCAGCTGTAATGCTCGCACTATATTGTTGGCGTTATCAGAAATTACATATCCTGGGGAGAGTCCGAGTGGCATATGCCATGCATCAATCACATCTCTCAGTTTGCGTAACAAATTGTCAGCCGTATGCCTGTTAGTGAAGCCGGTGATACAAAGAGTGGCTTGCCTGTGACAAATGTTACGTAGTGGTGTACATGCTGCTGCTGTTCCTGCTGGTGAAGGTGAATGACCAACCCAGTGGGCTGTCACAGTCATATAGTCTTTGGTTTGGCCACTTCCACTTGTCCACATATCTGTGGTTAAGTGGACAGTGGGCAGAATGGCATTTTTCAGCGCAATCTATACAATTTTACACACTTTTTGGTATAGTTGTGGAATTGCTTTACGGGAGAAATGGTGTCGCATTGGAATTCTGTAACGCGGACACAAAACCTCAATTAACTGTGAAAAACCAGCTGCGTTTATTGTGGAGATTGGACGCAGATCTAACACTAACATTGCAGCCATGGCGTCTGTGATTCGCTTGGCGACTGGGTGACTGCTGTCATATTTGCTTCCCCTAGCAAATGATTGTTTCACAGTTAATTGCTGAAATGTAGGACTGCTCATTTTCTTGACCTGCCTCTGGGATGACGATTCACCCCCAGCAGCAGCAACAGCAGCAGCAGTGGGACTAACGTTTTCTTCAGAGGAACCAATAATAGTGCTGGAGTCATCAAGCCTTAAGTGGGATGCCGGGCTAACTCCGAGCGCTACTGAGGATATTGATGAGGATGGTGTGGTGGGTGTATTTTGTAGCCGTCTGGATGTCGGTGAGCGGAGGGTCTTAGCTGATGATGGAGTGCTTGTATTTTTTTGGGAAGAACTTTCAGCTTTTCCCAACACTTTGTCATGAACTCTCGTTAAATGGCGTAACATAGACGAGGTTCCAAGATTGTTAAGGTCCCTCCTTCGACTGACTGTGGCTTGACATACACTACAAATGGCTATACAATTGTTGTCTGGATTTGGGTAGTAATAATTCCACACATAAGAAGTGGATTTTTTGGTTTTATGCCCAGGCATGACAATGGCCTTTTTCTTGTCACGTGCCAGAACTGCTGCCACTGGTGCAGGACTTACACAAACAACCTCATCCTCATCAACATCCTCATTAGCGCCCTCGTCGCCTACACAAATCTCCCCCTCATCCTCTTCTAATTCGAAAGTGGCATCCTCAATTTGGGTATCACCGGCTACACTCGGGCTATTAAGGCACACATCAGCAGAATGCTCATGATTAGACATCCCATTGTTGGATGGACTCTCCACAGGGATTGTTGACATTTGTGAATCAGAGCAAACATTCTCCTCTAATGCCTTACTGTTATCTTGCAGCTCGGCTTTGACGCGTAACAGTAGTTGTGCACCAATTGTAGGCTGGGTAACTTTTTGGGATCTGCCACTAACAGAGAAAGGTGAAGGCCTCATTCTCTCTTTGCCACTGCGTGTGTAGAATGGCATGTTTGCAATTTTTTTTTATCGGCACCTAACTTTTGCTCAGTAACACTTCTTTTTCGCTTCAATACAGTACATTTTTTTGGGGTTTTTGTTTTTTGCACTGATTTGGAAACACTCTGTTGTTTGACATCGCCTTGGCCAGATGACGTACTGGGAACAATAACATCAGGACTGGTGACAGAACCTGGTTGCTCATTCTGATCATATGTGGACTGCTTTGAATCCATTCTGAGCACAAAGCACTTGTAGTGGTAAAAATTATTTGGTAGATACTGCTGACAGATATGACTTTTGACAGCCAGAAATAATTATGCACAATTATGGGGGACACCCCAAAAGCACTGAGGAGTGCTAAAAATTAGTTGGTAGATACTGCTGACAGATATGACTTTTGACAGCCAGAAATATTTATGCACAATTAGGGAGGACACCCCAAAAGCACTGGGGAGTGCTAAAAATTATTTGGTAGATACTGCTGACAGATATGACTTTTGACAGCCAGAAATATTTATGCACAATTATGGGGGACACCCCAAAAGCACTGGGGAGTGCCAAATATTAAAAAAAAATAATAAACCTCTATCCTCCTCTCTTCTCTAGCGATTTTTGTTAGAGCAATTGCAAGAAGAATATTGGATTCTCTGTCCCTGCTCTAATCAGCCTGTGACTACACCCTGCTCTCTCCCTCTGTCAAATGGCGATGGATTGCTGTGGAGGCGTGTATTTATAATGTGGAAGTATCGCGAGAACCGAGCCCCGAGATCTGACTATGTCACGATGACATTCGGCCTCGATTTGGATTCGGAGCGGGCGGGAGAGTACCAAGCTACTCAGCTCGGTACTCGGATAGGCAAAGTTCGGGTGGGTTCGGTTCTCGGGGAACCGGACCCGCCCATCTCTAACAACAATTGCGTCATTTGGCTCTGCCCCGTGACTTAATGATGCAAAAGCGACATTTTGCAGCAGGAAGTGGACAGGATGCAGTAGAATGGTCTGCTCTCCTGGGAGTCCGGGAGATCTATCCGGAATTCGGAAGTCTCCCGGACATTCCAGGACAGTGGGAAAGTGTGATCTATATCATGATACCAGGAACTAAGTTCAGCAGGTTTGTCTTTAATTGGCTGACCAGCTGGTGAGACTCCACCTTATCAGGCGTTACACTTCATATTGTCATCAGAGTGGACCAAGTCTGGCAAGATACTTATGTGAGGAAACCACCTGGAAATCTCTGGAGAGCCGCATCTCCATTGGTCACCACTGATTCATAAAAATGCTACTAACTTACTCAAAAAGACTTACTAATGTAATAAAAGCAGAAGTTGTTTTCCTCAAAGTATTAGTTTAAGGGGTATGCACACTTATGCAACCAGGGAATTGTAGGTATTATATTTTAACTTCTTTTTCTTAAAATATTGATATTTGTTTTTCACTTGAATATTGTTGGCTCCAAGGTCACATAAAAAAGTGAAAACAGGATCTGAAAGGTTTTATCGTGATTTCAGGCTTTACATCAAAACACCTGCAATGTCAATAAAGGTGTCCAGACTCTTAATATCCCCTGTGTACAGCATCACATCATTTCAGCCAGCAGCTTTCTATCGCCTGAACTTCTCTGGGCATGTTGTGCGAGGTCAGTCAGGACAATAGCAGCCAAACTGCAGAACACGATCATCCATCATTCAGTTGTTGCTCTTCCAAAAATATGCGCACTATCAAAGCTGCTAATGGGATCCTCAGTTTTCTTGCTGATGATTTATTCATCATTTTGAAAGGGAGAAAAAAGAACTATAAGAATCAGGATGTGACATCCTGGTCGGCAGCATATTAATTCCATCTATCCTAATATCAAACTAATCATAATGCAAGTCACTTGGTAGGCAATAATACTGTATTGTTTGTATGTCAACCAAGCTGAGTCATTTGACTTAAAACTGGAGCAAGACAAGATAAAGTTGTTTTCAAGGTATTTCGGTAATATTAGAACTGTGAATGGTGCTTATTACTTAATATGTCATATAATATATTTCACAGAGATGGTTATATGATGTGGCAGCTGTCATTTTGTCTACAGTAAATTAAAGTATATCAGTTCATTACAACAAAGGGGTGATCATCAGCCCGGATGAGAATAAAAGGCTGAGGTTCGGGATCAAGTCTGGTATAGTCTCCTATACATGAAAGGGTTAAGAAAAAGGGGCATGACATGATGACATGATTACATGGATACTCCTATGTTGTGTCACAATGGGAGCTGCTTAGCTGACCTGGTCATAAATATCCTGTGATCTTATGAACTTTCTCTATGTAAGTTTGGATAAGGAGCACTCACCTTGCTTAGCTATCTGCATCTTTTTCCTTCCAGCACTCTGGTTTTCTGTTCTAATTTTTCCCTTTGTGCATTCTTTCCTGCCCCCTTTGCTCTGTGTCTCTCATCTGCCTGTTCTTGTGTCTTTATTTGTTGTTTCCCATCTTGTGGCTTTTCTTTTGTTTTGTTCCCTGCTCCTTTGTTCCCCTGTGCCTTCTTTCCCCTGCCTGTTCCCTGGCTTTTACTTAATTCCCCTGCACATTTCAGTCATCCCCAGTCCATGCCCTGCATAGTCTGCTTCTGCTGGTGCCGGCTTGGGCCATACCAGTGGATGCAGCGTCCACTCTGGTCCACCGCCTGTTAGTAAGAACGATGAGTGGTCGTGGTGTAATGCCAGCGGTTCACTGTCAGATGGACAACCCTGTTTACGTCCTGCACACTGACCGGCCTGCCTGTGGCTTGGGGCGCATGCGCACTAGCTGCGGCAGGCTCTCTGCTGCCATCATCATCATCATCAGCTATTTATATAGCGCCACTTAACTCTGCAGCGCTGTACAGAGAAGTCATTCACATCAGTCCCTGCTCCATTGGAGCTTACAATCTAAATTAGCCAGAGGGCAGGTAATGATTCCATCCATGGCCCTGGCACATGAGGGGGGAACAAGGTCTACTGGCGCTCGGCCTGCTCCCTCCAATTGGCTTGCTCTCCCTCACAGTCCCCAATACATTTTAATAACGTTTTTGCCCCATCCCCCTTCTCTGTCCCTGCTAGCGGTGCTGTCCCTGTGAGAGGTGAGGGCTTGTGCGGCCCTGCTTCTGTTGATATTGCTGGCCATATATCAGGTAATGCTTTTGGGGATGGCCCTGGGGCTGTTTTGGCTGATGACTCCATTGCCCCCCATTGCCTACTTGCTTGTGGGAATGAGTTTGGGGTTCCCCTCATTAGCTCAGTCACTGTCTACCTCTCCAATCAGGGTCACTCCTGGGCTAATGGTTCCTCCTACTGTGTTGGTGGGGCCTAGTGGGTTTGCTCTCAGCCTCCCACAGCTGTGGTCTCAGGGCATTGGGGGGCTGTCCATTTTCACTCTGCCAGGTCGCAAATGTTGCAGGGGTCCCAGGCCAGTGCATGGTCTTTTTCTGGTCCTTCCTTCCCTTGCCAGGATTTTTCCCTCAGTCCTTTCCTTGGTCCCCTTCTGGCACTATTCCCTAGTCACGGAGCCTGAGTTTGGAATAGAGATAGACTTACCCCCAGAGAGGTGCAGTATCTAATGGTAGAGAGGTATTCACCAGGTATCCCCACAAGGGAATATGGACTTAGCTGCTCTCTAGCCGCAGGTCACGGTCTTCTAAGGGGGATTAGAGCAGGGTGAGATGGAACCGTGGAGTGGAGCAGGACTGCTGGATGATAAATGCAGAGGTTCAGGTGAACAGCAGTGAACCGAAGCATTGAAAGTCTTTAGAAAGCGAACAGGACTGATATGAGGCACCGAGAGGGTGACCTTAATTGTGGTATTTTGGTATCGGTTCTTACTGGTTGCTTGTGCTTTCTCCTCCACCATACATTTGTTTCCTATTAATAAAACTGAGTCTCATTTGCCAAAACTTGTGATTTTATTTTATGCTGAGGGTAGTAATGCTTTTGGAAGTTGTAGCAATGGCTGATCATCAACCGTTAAGTCTTTTAATACAACAGAGGAATGGTCATCAGCCCAAATGAGATTAAAAGACTGAGGCTTGGGGTCAAGTCTGGTATAGGCTCTTATACATGAAAAGAGTTAAGAAAATGGGGCATGACAGGATTACTTGGATACTTCCATGTTGTGTCACAGTGGGAGTTGCCAAGCTGACCTGGTCATAAATATCCTGTGAACTTAGGCCAGAACCTAATAGTCGCACGCACGGTTATTCAGCTGAAGAGTCTGCATCTCTTTGAAGTATCTGGCTTTAGGTACATTTACAGTCACTGTCCTCGGGGGGGGGGGGCGGGTCCGTTGGTGCGGTACGTCAGCCAAGGAGGGGATGCGGGTCTTCTAAGCTTGTGGTAGACGGAAACCAGGGTGTGCTCCGGGGAGGAAAACATCCCCCAGCTGATTTATACCGAGAGCGTGGGTGACCTTCATTGTGGTATTTTGGAATTGGATATAACTGACTGCATGTGCTTTCTCCTCCACCATACACTTGTATTGTATTAATAAAATTGATTCTCATTTGCCGAAACTTGTTGCCTATGTGTTTATTTTATGTTAAGGAGAGTTATGTTTCTCGGAGTTATACAATGGTTGACCATCAACCGTTAAGCCTTTTATTATATAAAACATCTATTATAAATAGACTGTTCTGAGCTAAGATAATAAGTTTTATAGCCTATGCAGTTCTTGCCATCTACTTGTAAAGAGGTTTATTGTTTTGCATAATATGAAATGAAGAGATTATATACAAGATTCTACATTGCAATCTACCTTAAATAATTAATTGCAAACCTCTGTATCAGCAAAAGTGCAAAATGAAGAAATCCATCATTACCTGTTCAACCCAAATACAGTTTGCAGACCGTTCCTCTTCCACTCCTACATAGTCATTTGGGAATACAGCAGACTGAGTTATAGCATTAATTTAGTTGCAATTATCCATGGAGAGAGACAGGTAAAGATTTCTGATTAAGTATGTTGTTGTTTTTGTTTTTTTGCTGTTGAAAATTAGATTCGGTGCTATAATAGAGAACAGTCCTCTTGTATTAACATCTTCACTGCTAGGTTCATAGCATGCCATGTATAACTGGTTTCAGGATAGTTTGCAAGGGGGTGCAGTAGTTTCACTAGTAGCATGAGACACATATACATGTACTTTTTTCCATACTACAATAGTCCCACTTTTTCTATAGCTGGTCTATACTTCCTAGTGTGAAATATCATGTGGCCTAAGTGATTGGGCCATTGTCACAGCCAAATGGGGAAATGACTAAGTAGATTAAGAGCATGGTGAATAGACGGGAGGTGAGGTCTAAGTGGATGGGGGGCATACTCCATTATGTTCCCTGGTGAGTCTGCCTTTTCCCCATGGGCTCTCCTTAGTCACTCAAACCTAATGCCTGGGGGATGTTTTGTATCCCTTATGATTTATCACTGTTTCATTTTGTTTCCTATGCACCTATGAAACATAAGGGAAAATATTGTTCTTGCCCAAAGGAATAGCACAGGGGATTTCTTTGAAATTAAAACCTCACTACCACATGAAGTGGGTTAAATTATTGGGGTGTCACACTATATATATATATATATATATATATATATATATATATATATATTATACATATATGTATATATACAACAAAACAAAATGGGAGGGGGCGCCAAATAGTATAATACTGTATGTAAATACAGACAGGTGTACCAATAGTCAGATTTTAAACGCCAAGTGGGTATAGACACTCAGATGGTAATAGTGGATCAGCAGGGAAAAGGAAGATGAGAAACCACTCCAAAACATTGACACCGTGCCAATATAATATGCGTACCAGATATAATATCTTTCAGGCTTATCTGTAAGTTTAACCAGACTTTTCGCCAATCAGGGTGGGTCTTGGCTCTCCTCAGAAATATCAGGTATTTCATACAGTGTTGGGAGATTCCGGAGCTGGCACTTCTTATACACTCAGAGGTAATCAGGATGATTTAAAGGAATAGAAACTCACATAGTGTGATACTGTATAGCCATACATTTATTACATAATAATGCAGATATGCACTCACATGAAAACTTTAAAAAAGGGCTTATCTGGGTATCTTTAGTTGTGACCACCAAGTACACAACACTCTCTGTAATACAACAGTCAGGTCCAGATAGATGGATACATCACACCATGTAGTAGGAATATGATCAGCTAGGGCACTGAAAATACAGCCCTCACCACGCAGCAGATATTAGGTCAGCTGTACCACTACATATGCAGGCCTCAACGCGTTTCGTCTCATCCAATCGAGACTTCATCAGGAGGGATTATAATTAATAACTCATCGGGTCTCAGATATAGATAGTATGCGCCGCACCATATATTATATAGATATAGATATAGATATAGATATAAATAGCAACAGTAGGTGAAAGATGGCGCTATTATCGATTTCCATGTATTTTGCATATGCTGTGAGATCCAGAAGGAAGATTCCGTATATCAACATGATGTCTACATGTTATGAGCTTTGATCAAGCCTCTATCTGGTACGCATATCACCACATGGGAATCATCTTGTTATATTTAATAATAGTACACTATGAGGCGCCTTGTTGTTTATTTGTCCTAGATAGATTGTCACACTTCTGGTATCACAAACGAACCCAATAGCCAGGTATTTCTGAATTCAAAAGGATTTATTTTGGTATACAAATAAATCTCCAGTGTCCAACAAATAAAGTCCAAAGTAACAAGAGTATAAAGGTCTGGTGGAAGTATCAAGTACTTGTAGTCCAAATCACAAGGAGGCAAGGTTCTGTGGAAGCATCTAGTTCAGATACAAACACAATACTCGTGCAAAGGCTTCATAACAGGAAGTGCCTTTTCTAGGCACAAAAACAGGAAATGGGATCCAAGATGGAATCTTCATGAGACAGTCCCGGCCATCTTGGATAAGGGCTATTGTAAGGGCAAGTTCATAACAGAGATCCAAGATGGAAACTTCATGATACAATCACGGCCATCTTGAATGAGGGCAAAACTAAGGGCAAGTACATAACATAGATATAGATATATATAGATATATATATATATATATATATATATATATATATATATATCTGTATTGCCGCACAGAGCTGGATCAAGACATTGGGCGGCCCAGATCACTTAAGACAGGAAAGCCCCAGTGGTCTAAAAGATGATCTTACTTAATAATAGTTAGTAATAGTGATCCCCTGTTGATCTAAATTAATAACAGTGCCCCCTTGATCATCTCAATTAATAATAGTGCCTTTTTGATGATTGTAATTAATAAAAGTGCTCTTTTGATGGTTGTAATTAATAGTAGTGCCACTTTAATGATTAAGGTCCCCCCTTAATCCTGCTCTCACTGCGCATGCATATTAAAATGCGTTCATATTTAGAAAGATTTGTGCATATTTTATATTTCTGTTCTAGCACCTGAAAAAGCAGAATGGGGGTAAGATTGTAAGTTCCCATAATTGCAGCACGAACTCCTAGATATCCAATGTAACTAGACTTCGGCGCATCCCCATATATGCCTCTTAAGGCACATCTTCTGTATATACCAGAGGCTTGGTACCAGTAAACCTATCTACTCACTTCTGAATGGTTCTTTGTGAACTGACCCCTCCGGCTGGAGATATTACCTATGTCTGGTGAAAACAGAAATTTTTTCACCGGAGACAGGGTTTCTTTCTATTTATTAAAGGCTACCACCGGCAGTAGCCATTGCTGGTGCTCTCCGGTGAAAGCTTCCTCATATAAACTGGTGAAGCCTACATATAATAGACAGCTGTTGTACAAGTACTGCTGCTGTACTCCTATCGTTATCACCATCCCGATAACAGTACCAGGGCTCAAGAAAAAATGTTTTAGTAATTAAATAAAGAATTTTTTTATATTAAAATAATATATATTTTTTTATTTTTATTTTTTAATTTTCTTATTAGACTTTATATTTTTTTTTAGCAAAAGTGCAAATGGGAGCCGAAATGGTTGGACTGTTAATATGATGTTTACACTTTTGCGGAATGTGCCTCTTAAGCTTCTCTAGCTCTACACACACTTGGGGCTAGATTTACTAAACTGCGGGTTTGAAAAAGTGGAGATGTTGCCTATGACAACCAATCAGTCTCTAGCTTTCATTTATTTAGTGCATTCTACAAAATGACAACTAGAATCTGATTGGTTGCTATAGGCAACATCTCCACTTTTTCAATCCTGCAGTTTAGTAAATATACCCCTTAGGCAGACTTTTAGATTGATTCTGTGTTTCCTTGACCATCTATTCATACTGGTGCAACACTAAGTGATTTTGTTCTCTGCAAGACTAGGTGCATAGATGCACTTACTGCGTACTTTGTTCTAACTCTGCCCCAACTTCTGCCCTGACTGGTGCAAACCCATGCTCATCCACAAATGCCACTGTCTGGTTCTATGCATTTTGGCAGAAGTCCAGGCTCACATGCACAAATGGAGGTGTACTGTGCTACCAAAGAGTATTCATTGCCCCAGGCTGTTTTGTGATTTGTAAATCAGGCCAACATGTTCCCAGTAGGATCTGGATCAGATCCTGGGGAGCCTTTGTTGCACATGCTTTATTGTAAATGTTATACATAAACTGCCAACTGCTGTTCTAACAAAGTAATCAGCCATCATTTTGATCAGCATCCAGAAGCTAACAATGGCACTTAAGTCGTGCTGTGAAAGCTCTGCATTCTATCTGAAGTCAAAGATGGATACATAACTTGAATTATTAATTTTAATTTATAGTGGGGGAGGTAAATTCTTAGCAAACTCCCTTGGAATAAATTGGCAGACATTGAGCTAAAAGCTCAGAGTGAAGGACTAGTCTAGCACAGCAATAATCTGCTTTCTATTCATTCCTCTGTTCCTGCTCTTAACCGCACAAAGTAAGGTCAGAGTCAGCCGACTCAAGCGGCAGGTTGACCTTATGTGACCAAAAAGCATTATATATAATATATACAACTACTCATAAGCTGGATGATCTATAAACATGTAGACAGTCCACATTTTCTGAGCTTACTACCTTTTCATTGTACAAAACTACAAATACAACCAGCATCATTAACTGATGCTTAGAAAAATGTAATGTGCCCCGTTCGTGACAGAGGGTCCATCAAAACAGTTTATTCTGAGTTTATGTGATAAAGAGCAGGTTCCCAGATGGGCAAAATTGTCATTTTAACTGAAGACTCTAATGTTCTTGTGATGCCCCAAAACCTGAGTACCCTGAGGTGTGTCTATATGTAAATATATGTGAGTGCTCATGGCTATGTTCATGTACCTGCCTGGTAAGATGTGGTTACATTTCTTAATTGTTATAAGTGTTTGTAAAGATTTTTTTTTTAAAGATCACTGAGAGAGATCCCTGTGTCTGGATAAACTGAGAGCGAAAAGATAGGAACAGAATGAAAATTGGACAAAGTGATAAATAAGCAGAGAAAAAGTGAAGAAAGTGTAAGAAGAGAAGAAGTGAGCAAAAGAGAGGTGTGAGTAACAAGGAAAGTGCTGGAAGTTACTAAGCAGTAGAGAGTTCGGTGAACACACACAACAGAGACTGAGCTATGTACTGAGGACAGTGTGAGAGGAATGAGACAAGTTGGAGTTTTAAATTAACAGTTCAGCAGACACAGATCAGTATAACTCCACCATCACATCACTGACACTGGAAACATCAGCAGTTACTTAGACATATGTTACTGATACCTATATACCTGAACTACAGGAAAACTACAGGATTAGTGTTTTACCAAACTCTTCTTGTGAAGGTCTACAACCACTTAATAAAGTGATTATTCATAAAGTCCAATGGGATAAAAAATGGGTCCCAACCACGTGCAACACTTGTACAAATAGTTATTGAAATATATGATGTAGGTCTTAAAGTTGTATTGAGAAATTAATCTCTTTATTAAGTTAAGTTATGTATTAATGTTAGGTAATTATATATATATATATATATATATATATATATATATATATATATATATATGTGTGAAGATTAATAATTTATTCAGGCAGAAAACATCCATAGACATAGAATTCCAATAAGATACCAGTGTTATTAGTATGGTGAATGTAAAGGTTTGTAAATTGCAAATAGTTTCAAAGTGATACAATGTTGTTTAAAAATAATTGTGCGCTTCTAAAGTAAATATCAGAGTAATTCTTATTAATAAAAGGAAATTAGTTCAGAATACACTTGTGTCATTTTAAATCTCTGTGGATAAATCTCCTTACCTCTCTGGGACATGGATAATCTGAAGTGTTGAAACCTGAAAGAGAACTATTTAATACTGGTAAGGTGCAACTTCAATGTATTACTCTAAATAACACCACATGGGGTATTACATTCTTGCCTATTGTTAATTAATTTTATTAATCTACTTAAAGAGAAAGACCTTCGAAATTGACAGAAAGACAGAGAATTAAGAGGAGAATGATGCTTAACCCTTTACTGGTGACAGACATTAGGGCCTGTTCAGATGAGTGCTTTGACAGAAGTTGCTCCCACCGTGGTCTGAATGATACATTAAAGGGCTCACTTAGAGTTGGCTGCACTTACGCCAAAAGAGCTGGCGTAAAATGCGCGTCGTATAAAAAAATTGCATTTACTTCTTTACTTTGAATTGCACATATGTTACTATACGTGCAATTTAAAATAAGCACCTAAAAGCTTCCACAGAAACATACATTTAAAGCACATGAACATACGCTTTAAGCATAAATAATGTGTTTGAATTTTGCTGCTTCAGTCATCTTGTCCAGGAGCAGTAAGGGTTAACTTACCGCTTCGCTGGGATCTCCAGACTTGGGCTTTCAGCTCCACTTAGTAAATAAATAATTAAAAATATAATAAAACATATTTAGAAACTATTGCAGAATGAAAAAAAATGACTTTTTTTCCCTTCAACTAATAACTTATATCACATCTCAGAGAACTCACATTTGTAAATTTCTTGCTGCACTTAATCTATTCTTTTATAGATAAGTATAGCTATAATGTAACACAACTGGGCTATGTTCCCCATTAGGCAAAGGTAAAGCTATATTACTAATATTACTTTGGAATTTTGATTACGTAGCTGTAGGATAACCCCACTAATATCCTTCACTGGAAACCATATATTACAGGAGAGTTTCCTGCTATAGGTCCATTTGTTTACGGCCCTCATCCCTTTTCTAGTACCGCGTCTTGGTCCAATAGGGGCTTGGCCTACAGATAAGTTTGATTTCGAAACTGGGATTGAGGGGTTCAATTTAGGTTTTACTAAGTGGGATTAAGCATACCTAAATTGGGGAAGGGTATTCAGGGTGGGACAGGAATAGGAAAGGTTACAAATATACATTCCATCATGCAGTTCATTTATACATAGCTTTGCAGATCTTATATTTATTTATTCCATTGTTCCATGTTATGACAAGTATTAAGCGGTTGACATATGATGTTTGCAAGTAGTTCTACACTAGGGGGAATCCGTTTGCTCACCTGGAATGTAAGAACAGCGCTACTTTCATGGTGTTACCTCCAGATACTCCAGTGATCTGTATAGACGACTGTAACAGAATTTGATGTTCCAAATACAGAGATACCTACAACTACGTCATGCTCTGGGTGCTCAATTTGGCACCAAAGGGCCTTCAGTGTGTAATGCCCTACTTAAAATTGCCCTTCAAAAAATGGGTTCACATAATGAATCTCTATACTGTATGCCTATATATTACCCGACACCCCACCTGACGGGCTCAGGTGAGGTTCCAGGTTGGGCTGTACCAAAGACGCTACAATCTGCTTAAGAGTTTGCAGTTTGCAGAGTTCATTTACATATCCTCCACATAGTAGATAGTAAAATGGGAAAAATGAACAACTCTGATTGTCAGAAATGTGAGCAAATGTCAGTAACATTTTAACATGTGTTGTTTTATTTTGGGAATGTCTTGGGGTACATTCCATAGTGGAATGTATCCGTACAACAGAAGTTATTCCTCCAACAGACCTCAGGATATGCTTATCTGGGCTAACTTTAGAAAATTCTCAGAGCAAACCAGTATCCTAATATAAACTCAATTTGATGATGTTGGCCAAGGTCATCATAGCAAGGATGTGGGTGGCAGGAGAAAATCCCTGTTCATAAATGAGTGGACTTGGTCAATGACACTGTAGGTAAGATTTACATACACCAGTAGAAATTCAATTCAGAAATAAAATAAAACCTGGATGAGATGGATGAGGTCAGGATATACTTTGCAGTCGCAGGAAGGTGAACCTGTGTGAGGATGTCCAGTCAGTGCCTTTACTCTGTTGTTTATCTGATGATTACCTTGGATAATTGCTTTCTATGTATTATTATTTTGATGTATGGATCCAGACACTTCTGTTTGAGTTTTGCTCACTTAAATCTTTAGTATTCTTTGATCACATCAATGGTTCTATTGAAGACAATGCACCAATATCATGTGGTCCACAATACTATGCAATCCACAAGGATTGTAAAGCAGATCCCACTGCTTCAAGTTAAGCTACAAACCTACTTTTACATTGATGCTGACTACTTATATCCTGCTCTGGTTGACATAAAGGAACTGTAACGTGCATTACTCAGACAACTAATTGGGGGGAGGGGGCAACGTACTTGCTATGTATACTGTGTAATTATTTTATTGTCTTAATATCTTAGGGCCTCATTTAGAGTCGGACCCAAAGTCCATTTCAGGCACATCCTGCACATTTCCACTGATGGGGCATGCGCAGTAAGCAACAGGTCCCTGCAGTTCCGTCTGCTTTCAGACGCAAGTGTACACTGCGACAGCTTGCGTCTCAGTACAAGGGAAAAGTTGGAACAAGGAGTTATGTAGGTGTGACCGTGAATAATTCAGATACTATGGGCGTCTACCCGCAAAAAACTACCCTAGTCGGATCAAGATGCAGGCGGAACACACGTCAAGATAAGACTGAAAAGTGCGTCAGGAATTTGGTGGCGCCAGCAGTCAGCTAGATGTGAGAACTGGTCGCAGTTTGGTAGGGTATCACGAGTGGGATGCAACTGGGGTTACATGCCACTCGTAATACCCTACCAAGCTGCGGCACACTCCCACTCCTACTCTTTCGTGTAAGTCTTAGACGCACATTGCGTCCGACTCTAAATGAGGCCCTTAGGGCTAGATTTACTAAGCTGCGGGTTTGAAAAAGTGGGGATGTTGCCTATAGCAACCAATCAGATTCTAGCTGTCATTTTGTAGAAGGTACTAAATAAAAGAAAGCTAGAATCTGATTGGTTGCTATAGGCAACATCCCCACTTTTTCAAACCCGCAGCTTAGTAAATCTAGCCCTTAGTGTTTGTTTGGGTTTTTTTGTTATCTGTTCTGTTTGCTTGCTTATAAAATGTATAAGACGTTTAAAAAAAATACACAATTAAAAAAAAAAATACCCTGGCAATATGTGGTCATCTAAGCTGATGTAATTTAAACACAATTTGCTTCAGTCTTTTTCATTAGTTCTATTAGGTATAGATACTTAATGATACCCAGCAAAACATTGCCAACTTAACCGTCGTTTTTCTAGGGTCTCATAAACCTCTTGGGCTGAAACTTTGAAGGCGTGAGCAAGTCATAGGTGGCTGTTTCCAATGAAGTTGGTATCTCTATATAACAGTGATCAGGACGGGGGGCACTCAAAAGGATTATGTCCTTCCAGGTTGGTGAGAATGGTACAATATTTGATGGGAGCTGGCAAAGGTAACAAGTCATTTCTTAGCCTGTGGCTCATAAACTAGAGCTACTAGAATCTTGAAACCAATAAATTGGAGACACATTAAACGTTTTACCTCATGCTTCCTTTAGGAAGCCAATTACTAAACTGTGATAAAATATTATTCCCACTGAAATCACTGCTAGTCTAAATTACATGGAAATTAGTGTTAGAGTTCCAAAGAAATCCAAGACCTACACAGGTACAATCTCATGTCATTCTCTCCAGCCCGGAACAGGCCAATTCCTTTGAATTGTCTCTTGGCTGATCTCTGCTAAATATATTAATAGTAAAGAAACAGACAAGTGTAAAGTGCTCATGAGTTTCCAGACTATACCAAACAGTCCACTTCAGCTAAATGTCGGTGCTTTTGATGTTCTGTTTTTTTCCTTCTATTGAACACTGGTGAACTGTTTGGAGCGCACTCTCAGATGTTTTTCTGTAAACTAAAGTACTGACATTCCCCCTTCGTCAGAGCCAGCACTGGATCAATGCAATCTACATAAACAGACCTGCTTCTGCCTTACAATCAACATGAACTCATTTGTTCACAGGAATCTTAGAGAGCTGTGATTGTAATATATTATATATGTTGTGCTGTAATCGCAGACTATAAGGATCATTTGTGAACTGCAACATTTGTAAACCTGAAATGTCTCTTTATGTGTATAAGTGTTCCAAGAGCCTTTCCAGGTACATGCCCTCTGTGATACCTCAGTGATTTCCAGTAGTGAGTAATTAACGGCTTCCAACATCAATACTTCCCATGAGCACTCTGAAATCTGTAAGGACAAGCGGCTCAAAGTGTCAGCATTTAAGATTGAATTCCAAGGTTTATACATAAGATTATACTCATAAGTACTCAGCCTGACACTCCAATGAAGCATTCAGTGACATAACAATAGGCATGGGGATTTCTTTGACTGCTAATCCCAAAGTGGCTTGTGATCCAAATGTACACCCAGGGGAATGTTGTGAAGATATTTAACAACAGTCATGACTGCTAATGTTTAATGTCAATTTGTTTATATTTACTTTATAACAACTTCATGGTTCTGGAGAAGTCAGCAATTGATGCCTCTTTAACATAATTGCCTACTTTGGCAGCATAATCTCCGGAACTGGGCTCCATCATTGGAGTGTGGCCATGCTAATCCCGTTGTTAGGTCCCACCCCCTGTCAAACTACCAATATCGATCTATCACAGCAGGGGGCGTGGCTAGGATGGCACATTTAGCCTCGCCCCCACCCACTTCACCAACGAAGAGGACCGGATGCGGGAGGTTGCCCTGCTTTCCTGGGAGTCCCGGAAGAACTCCCAAAAGTTCGGGAGTCTCCCGGACATTCCATGAGAGTAGGTAACTATGTCTTTAACATTTGGGAGAATGTGACTAAGAACAGCAACAAGTCTGCAGTAGATGCATCCTTGGTAAAAAAAATAATAGTTGAATATTTTAGAGGAAATTCGTCAGTGGCCATTTTTAAATACCATGGGGGCCAATTACAATACTTAACTATGCAGCAGTGCTAAATCTGATTTCTTACTTTTTAGCACATATTTTTGCACTGATGTGTCTGCTCCCGTTGCTTCTTTTGGATAGGCAACAGGCACATAAGGGCCGTGTTGTTCTTTTGACATGAAAGGATAGTGCAGGAGTTAATAGTGTTTCCATGGGGTAAGTACTAAATGCCAAAAAGTGGATTTGTTTTCTTATGGCATGCATTAAATGCACAAGGGTAGTATTGTTATCTGAGGTGAGAAAGAAATGCAGAGAGGTGGTCTTGGAGTGGGCAACACACTCAGGAAGGTGTTATTGCTGGTTCCCTGACGATGAGAAAAAATATTATTTAAATTAAACATCCAATAAGATTTGCCCTTTTTATTTGGGAAAGGAGCAACTGCAAAAGTTAGACTTGCAAGCACCAGTGTCCAAGTGAAGCAGACTAAGATGTAATACACTATTTAAACTTTCCAAAGAAGTACCAAATGCACAAAATAGTAAGAAAGGAGAAATGATGTTCATTATGTAAAGGAAAAAAATTATCAAAATTGCAACACAAGAACTGATAAGTTGTATTAATAATATACAGTTTATATAACAAAAAACAAATATTTGGTCATCAAATGGGATACATAGAAAACTCAAAATATAGTATAACCAACAATAGACATAAAGAATAGAAATAAAGAAATAAAGAAACGGCAAATGAAACAAAGTACATATATATGTACCAAGAAGTGGCTACACCTGCAGAAAGTCTTTGGGGTATATTTACTAAACTGCGGGTTTGAAAAAGTGGAGATGTTGCCTATGGCAGCCAATCAGATTCTAGCTGTCATTTTGTAGAATGCACTAAATAAACGACAGCTAGAATCTGATTGGTTGCTGTAGGCAACATCTCCACTTTTTCAAACCCGTAGTTTAGTAAATCTAGCCCTTTGTCTTACAATAGTAGCCTCAATGAGTGCCGTAATATCCAAATAATATTTATTTTGCTATTGCATGGAGCCAGCATTGTGGTTTTATTAAAAAAACACTACACTACATTTTACTAAATTAAAGATTACATCTCATTTGGATATTAAGACAATAAGAAATGCTTCTAAACACACACTTATCACCCTGGTAGAGGTCTCATTGGTGGGTATCGGTCAGTGCAGACAGGAATTCTTATTCCGCAAGTGGTATAAAGCCTCCTCATTATTATTTTGGCATAATTGTGCCCAGCAGAGGAGAATATATAGTGTAACCAGATTAGGGGAATAGGTGCCATCTCTTGGGGTAGATGGTAGTGTGTAGCAGCCGAGAGATCACACAAGTCCAAGACTTTGAGTACAACTGGCCTCAGCCAGGTATATTAAGCAATAAAATAAAATAAACTTCGAAATAAACACCTTGCCTTTCTGGCACTAACTAAATACAAGTCACTCCTGACTAACAAACTAAAACAAAACATAAGAAGTTACAGAACAGTTTCCTTTCAGCAATGATCAGGCTTCCTCTCACATATATTCTGCAGTGCCATTCCCCAGGTAGTGAGAGACTGAATCCACTACCTAGAAGCATTTTAAACACAGCTCACAGATGCCAGCTTTAATCAGTTTATCGGCAGAACAGAAGACCCAGACTGGACCTTGTAAATTGCGCCCACCCTTCTCTCTCCGCTACACCCCAGGGACCCTTACCAGCTTTTTTCTAAAGCTGAACATCTCTCTGGGACACATTTCCCAAGTACACTCTTCCTGTGGTTTTAAAACATGCAAGTTAGAAACCTGGGACTAATATTCCTGCCTCCAAACACTATTTCAGTGTCTTTGTCACAATATGTTAGACAATGTTTTATATTATTTCTCAGTACAGACTAAAAGAATATTCAGGGGGCCATTTCTGCCTCTTCCTTGCTTACCCGCTGTCAATTATTCTGTCCTTTATGGACCAGGCTACACCCCAAAATGATATCATACCCAGGGCCTGATCAGCCAATAGGCTGACCAGGCTGCAGCCTGGGGCGCTGGAGCCAGGGGGGCGCAACGTCACTGAGATGTTTTTTTTCCCTAAATGTGGCAAGCGGAGTCATCGGGACCGCCACTGGTCTAAAGGAGCGGTCCCGACTGTCACTATCACATGACAGGCAGTCTGGCAGCGATCGCTGCTAGCTGCCTGTCAGTGTGGCCGCGGGCACTTCTTACTCTGGTCATGTGAGGTCAGGACTTCCACATCTCACGTGACCACCAGAGTAAGAAGCGCCCGCGGCCACACCGACAGGCAGCTAGCAGCAATCGCTGCCAGACTGCCTGTCATACACAGCGCTGAAGAGAGGACTCCACAGCAGGTAAGTCCGTTCTAATGTCTCGGGGGAAGAGGCGGCAGATGGGCAGGTGAGGTGGCTAAATGGGTCAGGTGAGGTGGCCGAAGGGGGCAGGTGAGCAGGCTGAAGGGGGCAGGTGAGGTGGCTGGAGGGGGGGTGGGGGCGCTACGGCTGAAATAGCCTAGGGCAGCCGGAACCCTTAATCGGGCCCTGATCATACCTCACCTCCATTTATGTCACACATTACCACTAGCTACTGTATTGTGAATTTTTTTTCAGAGATTCTGGGAGAATTAAAGCAGAAGAATGGTAGTGTAGTAAATGGCGAGCTCGCGAAGCAGCCTTACTAGGAAGGAAAAACAAGTACAGGTTTGAAGTCCCTATAAAATATTGACCCTAGTTGCACATTAACAAAGTCTGTGTCACTGGGACCCTAACCTCAGCCCAAAGTTCCTACATCACTCCTGAGGTACCAATAATTATCCATGTGGGCTTCATACTAATATTTTAAGCAATTCAGAATTTAATGCTTTTAACATTTTATGACTGTCACAAACATAGCTTTTGTTTCATTTTTTTATATTCCTTCTTTAGATATTTTTTCCTTGTAAACTAATGCAAAATGTGTCTGGATCCTCTTTTGATACTATTCAGATTAAATCACTTTAAAGTTGTTGTAAAGGAGAAGAAAAGTGAATAAAAGCAATTACAGTGTAAGACTATATTCTTCATTCTGTAATCAGCAGATCTACTTACCAGGAGTATAGTACCTGTATATGATATTGTTATTATTGGGGTTCATTAGTCTCTTACTTACATAGAAATATAAAGTTTCTATTCCAATTCTTGATTACATATTGCTCAGAGGCATCTATCAATTTTAAAAATTTGGCCAAGAACTCCTCTAATTTTTTTTTATCATCTCAGTATGTAGCTCATCATCCTGCAGATTTCATAAGTTTTCCTATATTTACCCTAAGCTGACCTTTCATCCTTTCAGCCCCCTCACCACTAGAATATTTTCCATTACCACCTCAGGTTTCATTTACCTTACTAGATAGACCTCACTGCTGCATCTTCACATTTTCAGAGCATTCGTTACGAAAGAGACAAAATCAAACAAAATATATTTTAAAATACATTTATTCAGATTGTCACAAGTATAATATCACTTTTTGAAATCAGCATTATAACATAGGAAAATTATGGACCTATCTTACAATCTTGTCCTTTACGAGTACGGATATGGAAGAAGCCGCATGACTCACATAGAGTCATCCTTCAGCACTCAGGAGAGGAAAAAACCCCTGTGGAGGAAACCTCTGGGGACCAATGGCTTGAAGGATTGCCCTTCCTCTAGGCATTAAGAGGCTATGTAAAGTTAAATGACCAAACTTAATCAAATATGAACACATGAGACTGAAATGTGCCATACTGACAGATAAAGTAGTTTTGGCTAATGCAATTGTCATAGCGTATGTCAACATCTTCTGACACTACCAAATACACATAACTCACAATGCTGCGCAATTTTCTGAAGACGATGGCCACTACCCCCTTTGAGAAATTACCCGAATGGCTAAGGTACCACAATAGCAGCACAGTCCTGCTAGAACCTCCAAGGGTAGAAACCAACAAGCTCAAGGTCCTATTTTATTTGGATTTGGAGTCAAGCTCCAAATCCAAGTGAGAGGTCCTGGTCCTTGATGAGATATTTACCTTATGTGGCTACCTGTCTGTTGGCTGTATATGTGTGAGGTATAGATCATGTATATTGACAGCAATGACAGTACTATGCCAGTGTCCTTGATGTGTATGACAGAGGCAGCTACAGCAAAGCCCTGATATCAGCAGTTTCCATTATGACACCACAGCATGACCTCACTCGTGTTCTCCATTCCATAAAGGAGAAGCGCACAAGTCATAAGAATCTGTAGTGCTGTGTGATGTGTTTATATACCTCAATCACTGCTGCTTCCCCTCATACACAAGCCATTTATTACACAACTGTGCTTCTATCATCTCCTCATTCACCAAAGTTCTCTTTTCCTGCATCCAATTCAATCAGCTCCTCTTTCTCATGTCATCAATCTGCTGTCAGTTTTATGAAGACTGCTAATTGGTTAGAAATCAAGTAGTGGATTCCAGTATTTAAAAAAAACAATAGAGATATTTTTTCATGATTTTTATACATTGAAATGATACTAATAGCCAGGCCAGGACTAGTTGTTTCAGCTATGAGGCTCCCATTGTCTGCTGAATGTTAGTTTATTTCCCTTCCCTTTGTAAAATGATTCCATTGACATCAGAATATTATTTATTATTTCTATGACAGGGCTTCCTTGGTGGTTATTGGCTATATGAGGTCTTTTATCAACAAACCCAATTTTCATTGTGACGTATGTTGTTTTTATTAATTTATGTTACAGTGCATCAATAATTCAGTTCAGGGAAAGCACTGTTTATGGTACTGCCTTCCCTCAAAAGTCTTAGGTTATGATGATTAAAACATCATATTGGTCATAAATCCGAACTCCACATTCTCTCCCTTCACCCTCAGGATCTGTATAGCAACCAGGAAAAGTGTTGTCCATTTACCAAGCAGGCTTTTCCAGGGGTTTCAACTATTACCTGCATGGACATTGAGTGAAGGCCTGAAAGAATCTCAAAAGAAGAAGAATTTCTAAGAAAAGTTGAGAGGAGAAGCATTTTTTTCATAGATGAGGATATACGGGAAATAGTGTGTATGTTACTATTATAAATACAATAGTGGAAGTGGGCTGATATATGATGGTGTGCCATACCGTCACTTTTCCTACTGTCTTCATTGTTACATGATCAAACTCTAATCCCTAACGTTTTCCATACCGTGAGGAGTTTGTGTATACAGAGGATGTGGACCTGACCAGCCGGGCAGAACGAGCAGAGGTGAGAATCATGCCCTCTGAGATGCCAGACATATCTAAGGGATAGATAACTCACTTTGAAAGCCCTGTGTCATTCTGGGAATTAATCTGTCCTGGTTTAGAGAGCTAACCTCCAAAGGTGGGAGTGAGAGCTGTGTGTGAAAGGTTTAAATCAGCGGCCTTACCTAGTAAAATTGTCCATTTCTTTGAAGAGATCTATCTAGATTGAAGTGTGACATCTTTCCCAAAGTGTACTCCTATCACGCCACGTCTTAACGAGTAAGTAAGTTACCATTATGACTCTGGTTTTATTTTCTATTTTATTTCTGAAACCTATTTGTGCAACTTATTTTGTATGTCTTGTTATGAACTGTTTTGTATCTAAGCCTTGTAAATATTTTTCGGATTAAATACATTTCATAGAAACATAGAATTTGACGGCAGATAAGAACCGCTTGGCCCATCTAGTCTGCTCATTGTTTTATTAACCCATGGCAACCTTAAACCTTATTTGATCCCTTATTCTTTTAAGGATATTCTTATGTCAATCCCAAGCATGTTTAAACTGCTCTACTGTATTAGCCTCTACCACATCTGATGGGAGACTATTCCACTTATCCACTACCCTTTCTGTGAAGTAGTTTTTCCTCAAATTTCCACTGAACCTACTTCCCTCCAGTTTCAGTGTGGCGTATTTCATCTAGCGTATTCTCCATGATTCTTTGTGAACTTACGAAGCCAAGTAAGGCTCATGCTCCATGTGTATTTGTTTTAAGTGTGAATTATTAATAAGTGGTTTTGGTGAATGCAAAGACACCATAGTAATTTCTTCATAGTGACAGAAAAGGTGTATTCATTGGTAAGTGACTAAGGTGACTACAGTCACGGCCAACTGTTCAGATTGTTGTATCTGGGACAGGCTGGGCGTTTGAGACACATACAATACATTTCTAACCTTCATTTCATCAGGTAAACATGTGGGTTGAATCTTAATACCACTGTTGGGCCCATGTAAGAACCCCATTCATCATTAAATACCGGAGAGAATTCCCAGTAACTCACTTAATACGTCCCACATTGACCACATGGACACATTGACCACTGATTTCCAACAAAGAGAACCAATTTCTGCCCTGTTAACGCTGTGTCTATCTGTTAATAGTCTTGTTTTATGACTGTATTTGTCCTAATTGTACAGTGTTGCGGAGTATGCTGACGCTGTGTAAATAAATGTTACTACTAATAATGTTAATAATAATAATAATAATAATAATAATAACACTACTCTGAAGACTTTCTTTTAGAAACTCTGATAATTATTAGGACCAACATTTTATTGAATGCTTTGTTCTGTGGAATTGTACTTTGAACTTATATGTCAGCTTCCCACCAGTTCACCAGATAGTATGGAAGAATACACCAAGACCTGGTAATGTTAGAGGGATCCTGAGGGAACACTTTATTGAATAACCCTGAATTTAGTCATTAATACATGAAGAATCTGCATCAAACCTTTGTTCATGTTCATGGCTGTTTCCTGCACTTATTTCCTGTGATTTCAGTGATGCCAGAGGTCTTGCTGTTGATATTTTGGATGTGATAAACTTGTTTAACCTGTGTCTCTGTGGCAGAGCTAGTATATGAAAGGCTCTGTAGAATTGCCTGCTTTTCCTGATTAGTCCTTGTCCTTGCTTTTTGCTGTAATGACATTCAGTGTCCTATAAAGGACACACAGAGCGCCTAAGCTGATTACCACAACCTAAACAAGGTTTACATTTTGGTACAGACATAGATACATTTGCTTTTGATTGCCTGTTCAGAGAGCGAAGGTTGCAAGCATCATCTTGATTACTACAAATAATGTGCGTATTTGTGCTATAGCATGAATTACTTTAGGGTCTAGCATTGCTGCTTCTGCACAGCAGTAAAAGTTAGGAGCGGCTCAGCAAGAGGCTGGAGCTGCCAGACCTCACCATTATTACTATAGAATAATCGGTTTGATGGCAGACAGCATTTTTGGGTTAGCTGGAGGAGAGTGAGTGAAGCTCTGGGAGACATAAGAACAGTGGCGGAACATGTGTCCACCAGCCGAACCCCTATTGAACATTTTGGTCTGACCACCACTATCTGGCTGACCAGCCAGATTCCTGCCCAGTCAATGCAGTCAGTGAGTTCTTTGATTCCAATCTGAAACACAAGGAATTCAGAAGACAGGAAGCCCCAGAGAGGGTAGGCAGAGGACAGGTAGCAACGACAAAAAGTAATGAAGAGGATCAACAGGCGCTCAAAACAGATGCTGCTCATGCCTACCCTAAAAGCAATACACCTAAATTGCTAATAAAAACTTGAAATAAATTATAAGAGATAGGGAACCACTAGCGCTTCTAGTCCACTAATAGGCAAACAGTAAATTAAGTATTACACAACAGTCTAACATAAGAAAGATTCTTGAGATGCAAGTGTTCTTCCATGGACAACTGAATCCAAAATCGATAAGGTTTGAAGACGATATCCCACATAAATTTCAGATGTACTGACTGGCACAGATCGCTTCCCCCATGTATCCAACATGTCTCCTCCTGACAGGTGTGTCCTGTACAGGACACCCCTGTCAGCTGTGAAAAAAACAATTCAAAGCATCATACTGCGAGGAGATACGTTGAATACGCAGTGGAAGCGATCTGTGCTAGTGTGATTGTGGCAAGCTGTGAGGAGACAAGCTGATTACACGGTGGGAGCGATCTGTGCCAGTCAGTACATCTGAAAGTTATGTAGGAGATCGTCATCAAACCTTATCGATTTTGCCTTCAGTTGCCCATGTTCCTGTAAGTACAACTACATGTGGTCAGCATTGGAAGAACATTTGCATCTCAAGAATCTTTCTTATATTAGACTGTTGTGTAATACTTCATTTACTGTTTGTCTATGAGTGGAACCAGAAGCGCTTGCAGTTCCCTATCTCTTATAATTTATTTCAAGAGGACAGGTAGTGCATCGTAGCTGAATCCTGGAGCAGGTTCGGGGAATGAGCAGATGTTATAATTCCTAGTGCACTCTGAAGCAGCAACAGAAATATAATAAACCAAATGACTTTATTCAGGCAAAATACATAAACAAGGATTCAGTTCGTGAGATATGCAGATTTCCAGGTAACAGTCTAAACAGGTATAACTCAAATCCACAGATATGAACAGCTGTGATAAATGGCAGGAAAGTCCAAAGAGCAACAGGTTCCAAGTAATGGCAGGTACAGTTAAATAGCAGGGACAAGTATAATGAGTTACCCAAGTACAGGAGGCATGAGGCTGTCCAGGGAAGCAAACAAACGAAATCCAGTGACCAAGCAGAGATCAGGGCAACAAGAGTTCTAGCAAAATCCAATAGCCAGGCAGAGGTCCGGGTCACAAGCAAATAAGTATAGTCCAGTAATCAAGCAGAGGTCAGGGCAACAGGCAAAGTCCAGTAATCAGGCAGAGGGTCACAACAGGAGATCAAACAGCAGCAGAGCAGAACCGGAACAGGAGACCAGCAGCAGCCAGGTAAAATCGATGAACTGCAGTGACCACAGGTTGAGACAGGTATTAGAAGCTGTGAGACAGGTGCAGTTCTAATTAGGCAAGGAGGATTAACTCCCACAGGCATGGTGCAAAGCCCAGAAGCAGTAAAGCAGCAACTCTGGTGGACTAAAGGTACTGCTGCCACATACAAAATATAGGCAGAGTCATAACAGCAGAGCGCTTTTATGTGGTAGTGGGAAACATTTCTAGACACACTCGAGTGTTTTCAACAGTTGTTCATGTTGTGTATGAAAAATGCATAGCTAAAATGACTTTGGAATTATTTTGTTTCTTTTCTGGCACTGTAGGACATTACAGTTATACAACAGGGTGAGACAAAAAGTCACATTAAGCAAACTAGAACGCACGGCTTTGGTTTTGAGAATTATAACTTTGTCACCGCTGTAGTAAATCACATATATTAGATGTTATAACCAGTGAAAATAATCAAATACATATGATACATAGTTTCATATTTTTCTCAGTAGGGTGTATTCTCTAGGGCAACATCACTTTGATGTATTCCTATTCAGCAATGAGAAGCTTGTAATGGAGAGAATGTCATTTTGAAAGCTAGTGAAGAATACCTCTTATTAATCTACAATGTATCGCGGCTGCCAAGAGGAGCAGAGATTCTACCCTCGTTTCCCTGTCAAGAGCAGATGATGGCCTAGGCGGGTGTGATTGTGGACAAATAAGAAGCCCCAATCTCTCTGATATTGGCTGTTGGCTGTTTTGTAGCCAACTATTTTGCAAATTCATATGCAGGGATCCTGTCTTTTCCCTTCTATAATACGTATATGCCCATGCCTAGGGCAAATGGGGCCAATGCCAGGGTACACTACTGCTCTGGGCAACAGGTGATTGGCATCTTGCTGCTGAAGGTGGATAGTATTGTTTTGTTTTTTTAAATATTAAAAAATCTACTACATAAAAGTGGAAAAGAAAAATCCAAGGAGTTCAGGGCTAAAATGTACCCAAAGATCTAAAGAACAATGAATGGGGCCAATAAGGTCAGATGGAAAGGAGCTGGGAAAATTCAAAGATAATGGTTACAATATTACAATATTACAATACAAATGAACAATTATAAATGTGTGGAAAACATAACATATACCATCAAACAAATATAGAGATGCTGAAAGCAAATAACATCAAACAATGAGAAAGTCCATCAATCCACAATCCTCTTTACAATATAACCATACCAAGCTCCCATGCGTGATTCTATAACCACACATGCCTTCAACATTTTTATGTTTGTTTGAAGTTACATGTTTGATGATCAAGTGGCATCCACTTTTGAAACACATATTCTTGTTATAGTGCAATTTGTGTCCTGTTAGTGGTCTACCTCAGTGGTGGAACAGTCTGATGTATAAGCATGTTGTTTACCCATACCATACCTGTGTACATCTGAAAGGCCAACTCCGATAAAGCGCAAGCTCTTGTTGAATTGATATTAGAAGAACTCCAACCAAAATGTAAAATGTTTTTTGGGTGCAGTTCACCAAATTATGTTAAATACAACCTCCTCCTTACATGGCATGCACTGATACCTCAACCTAGTAGGTATTACCAATGGCCCCAGCCGCAATTATTGGTGTCCTCATACTGGGCCTGATTCATTAAGGATCTTAAGTTAAGAAACTTTTTATTTCAGTCTCCTGGACAAAACCATGTTACAATGCAAGGGGTGCAAATTAGTATTCTGTTTTGCACAAAAGTTAAATACTGACTGTTTTTTCATTTAGCACACAAATATCAACTTTAAATGTCAGTGTACAAATAAGCTATCAAGTATTTGTGTGCTACATGAAAAAACAGTCAGTATTTAACTTATGTGCAAAACAGAAAACTAATTTGCACCCCTTGCATTGTAACATGGTTTTGTCCAGGAGACTTAAATAAGAAGTTTCTTAAGTTAAGATCCTTAATGAATCAGGCCCACTATGACTATATGGCCAATCAAGTTTTCTTACTTAAGTTTTCTGGACAAAGCCATATTGAAATACAAGGGGTGCAAATTAGTTTTCTATTTTGCACATAAGTTAAATACTGACTGATTTTTCATGTAGCACACACATACTTCATAGCTTATTTGTACACTGAAATTTAAAGTTGATATTTGTGTGCTATATGAAAAAACAGACAGCATTTAACTTATGTTAGAAATAGAAAACTAATTTGCACCCCTTGCATTGTAACATGGTTTCCAGGAGACTACTCCTTAATCAATCAGGCCCATAGTCACTGCAAAAAGACTAGGGTTATACGTGAACCTTATTCACATCCTAATGTAGTCTCTAACCAGTGACTGATGGTGTATATAGAGTTACTGCAGAGGGAGGGGAAGAGTGAGAAGAGGTGGGTGACATTGAGTGGGGGCCTCAGGATACGTTGGGCAGGAACCCACAGTACACATCTCCTGTGTTTTTCATCACTTTTTGTTGTGACATATTTAATTTAATTTTGTACTTAAATGACAGCAGACAAAAAATATAACATGATTTGCAAATAACTAGTCTAAATTATATGCAAGTGTGATATAAAAAGCAAGACCCACTCTGGGCAGATCTTAATCAGGAACAAGGAACAGAGAGCAGGGAGCTTGAACAATCTATTTGGGGCTAGAAAGGGGCATCCATCCTTATAAATAAATAATGAGATACATGGAGAATTCATCAGTGTGAGCAGTGCCACGGCGTACAGTATGTATACTGCATCCATTAATGATGGCTAATTAACAGCCCTTTTAAATCATTAATTTGGTGTAAAAAGACAGGAGCAGACATTAAATTTTTTTCCGCTATAGAAACAGAATTTGATGGCAGAAAAGAAAATATAGCTCAATCTTAGTCTGCCCTTTTCTGTGTGTTTTTTCCATATTGTAGATCTAAGTCTTAGCAATGGCTTTATGATGCAGGCCTGTACCTAGGGCGGTGAGGGCTGTCATTTTATTGCGGGGCTGGAGGGGAAATAAGCCTTTGTATTAAATGGGAATGTTAATAATTTAATGTCGGGACTGGTGAGGGGTGAAATCAGGATGTTTGTTAAATAAGGAGGTTATTAGTTTAATGTTGGGTTGAGTTTAGTGAGGAGGAATATGTCTGTTTATTAAATGGGATGCAATTAATTTAATGTCTGGACTTATTGGTGGTATTTCTGTTTATTACATGGGAATGTTATTAATTAAATGTCAGGGCTGGCTGGAGGAAAGGAGGATTATTTATTAAAAGTAAACACTATTAATTTAATGTCAGGCTGCTTAGGGGGAAGGAGGTCTAATTATTAAATTTGGGTGCTATTAATTTAATTTAATACTAGGGTTATATGGAGAAAAATTGGTATATTAATTAAATGACAATGCTGTTAATTAAATTCTGGAGCTGATTGGTTATAAGGAGGCCTGTTTATTAAACAGAAAAAGCTACTGATTTAATGTCCGTCTGGTTGTGGGGAGGGCGACCTAGAATGTTCACTCACTGCTCAGTTTTCCAGGAGTTGAATTGTAACAATCTCTTTTCCAAACATGGACCAAACGTTCCAGAAAACAGCCATTCCGCAACGGAGCATAAGACACCAGCAGCAGCATCAGGTAGTCGTCAGTACAAGAACAGGTAGGACAGCGCAGCGATGTGTTGCAGAAAGGCAGTGTTCTGGTAAAGGTCTAGGTCCATCCCCTCCAGCAATGCGTAATTGCTGAGAGGCAGCCCCCCTCCATGGTACATTTGGTGGTGGTGGTGGTGGTTGGGGTAGGGGTTTGAGGGGCACCAGTGTTCTGCTTTGCCTAGTTATGGCTCTGGCTCTTTGTTTGGGTCCATACTGTATAATAGGTAGACATGAGGGTGCTGTACTGTGCTATGCACTTGGTCATGGGGCTATATTATTTATGGGCCATGGGGTTGTATCATATGCTGAGAAAAGCACACACAAAGAGCAGGGACTACGCAAATGCTGTCTACAACATGATTACATTTCTAGAGATTGTAATATGAAAGTGGGGGGTGTGGGGCAAAATCGCAGATGGACTCCATATTTCAGAAAACACTGTATGTGTTTGGAGTAGATTGATGTAACTTTCATTATCAATGGTGTAGTCCAATTCATTAAGTATTTGTTAGGGTGACAAGGTTCCAATAAGGAACAACATGTATTTAACCACTCTCATAATATGCTGGGCCAATGTAATGTGTTACGTGGCTAATGTGGACAATATATCCCGCAGCAGGATCTGAATGAAGGACAGGAAGGTAGCATTACAAATTTAGAGATACTAACTTTGCTATTTAATTTTGGTATCATTAGGCTAAGAAGCATTCTTGATAGACAGGCAAAGTGTCCGCCAATCAGCGTATACCCTACGACATAAACTACAGACACAATTTTCTTTATTCGGCTATAAAATAAAGTGCCTCTACCAAGTCCTCTCAGAGGGTGTAAAATTAGGAGACAGTGATGATAATAATGATAGATTTTGAGAAGGTTTAGACACAGGAATATTGAAAATTTATTTTAATTGTGCAAGTCTATAATGGCTCAGAAATGTGTATAGCACCCAAGTAATCTTCTGATTCCTTAAGGCACAAACCCAGATTACTGATCAATGGGTCAAGTGGTGAGAAGACCCAAGTCGTAATGCATCCAAAAATCAGAGGAGGGAAGGGCCCTAAAGAGAATTTTCTATATGTAGACACATTGGGACTCGCTTAATCTTAAACCATAAGCCTATCTATATTAATCTTTCAGAAATATAGTATTAACTTCATGTGATAACGACACATATAGAGACGCACAATCTTACAGCCTGTAAGTGGGGGCTTGTCCTGTCATCATCTAAGCATAAAAATGGGCCTTTGGAAATGTTCTTTTTAGGTAATTAACCAATCCATAACAGTCAATATAAATGCAAAACCTTATCCGCAAAATGGTTTTAATGCACATTATTATAATTGTTTATATTTCAAATGGCCAAACATTAAGTCTGATGATAATTTAAAGACAGCAGACTATGTTAATTGTGTTCACCAGATGTAATAATACATTATATTTAATCAAAATAACATTTCCTTTAATGTTCACTTCCTTAGGAGCAATGAAGGATTTGTATCTCTTGAATGTTAGTCCTTCCAGAATAGGATCAGCTCCCAAACGGCAAAAAAAAAATTCAGACTTATGCTGCTTCTTTTCCCCTAAAAGTGCCCTTATTTGTCCTCCTATTGTAGCACCTTGCAAAGTGCACGTTCAGTTCCTGGTCCTCCCCGAGAAATTACTCTGGAGGTAAAGATTGATGTTGCTGCAAAGTTCAATCTAATAACACTTTAGGAGTACCTGCTTTAGTCATTTAAATATTTATATTTTCATCTAAAATACTGCTTAGTTTGACTTCATTTATGTCTAAAATTAATCTTAATTAGTCTTAATTACACATAATTTTTGTGTGTGTTCCTACATTGGTTGAAGTGCACACAAAATGCACTTTTCCATAACAGTACAACTGTGAGGTGCAGAATGCCCACATTAAAGGGAGAGATCATTTGTGCTGTACGTTTACGGTGATGGAAAAAGCAAGTGGTGTAAGGCATGTAATGCTAGCACTTGTCCAAGTTGTATAGCACTAGCATAAATAGGTCTCCCCAGCTCCCATGCTGACACTCTGAAAGGGAACGCTGCTCCTCTTTCACAAGAGAGTGGTTATACCATGGAGGTGCTACACTACCCATTCGCTGAAATGTGTTGCTGGAGTGATTGAGATCTACTAATTCTAGTGCTTTCCCTGCTGGAAAAGCGCCTGCTTGGCACCACCGTAACTCTTACAACTGTAACCCCTGCGCTTCCTGCACACAAATGTAAAATCATTAGAAAGTACTGGAAAAAAATCTTGGCAGTGAGAATCACAAAACAGCACAAATTACTGATTTACTAGTAGAATTTTAAAAACATGACTTTTACAAACATAATTAATATGGTTACATAAACCAAGCAACAGAGAAACCAACTCAAGGGCCATAACTTGACAAGGGCAGAATGGTGGCTAAGTGGTTAGCACTTCTGCCTCACAGCACTGGGGTCATGAGTTCAATTCCCAACCATGGCCTTATCTGTGTGGAGTTTGTATGTTCTCCCCATGTTTGCGTGGGTTTCCTCCAGGTGCTCCGGTTTCCTCCCACACTCTAAAAACATACTTGTAGGTTAATTGACTGCTATTAAATTGACCCTGGTCTGTCTGTATGTGTGTGTTAGGAAATTTAGACTGTAAGCTCCAATGGGGCAGGGACTGATATGAGTGTGTTCTCTGTACAGCGCTGCGGAATTAGTGGCGCTATATAAATAAATGGTGATGATGATGATGAAGTGTAAGATGCTAGTGCTCTTGTTATTACATTCACAGTCACCCATTGCATTGCTGGAAGCAGGCCCCAACTCTCTCATCCCTTTGCTGGTGACAGGAAAGGGTTAAGGGGATCCAAGATTTTCGCATGGTACCTCCACATAAACAGTGAACATTTCTCATGATGATTAAAGGAAGAAATTCTGCACATGTCCTCCATCACCTGGACTGCATATTAGACCCTTACCAAAAGGCGGATTGCGAGTCTGTATGCAATATTGCTTATGCAATGTGATTATCATTGTTATTTTAATGCAATGGTACTGACCATGATCTATCTGTGCAATTTACCAATAGGGCTATACAATGGGATCTGTTCGATAAAGCTGGCAGTGAGGTTCTTGTGCTGTGTCATTGGCAGTAGCATAAATGTAACTGGCGATAGGGTCTGACCAGTGGGCATTGAGGAGTTCTCTAAATAGATACCCACCAGCAGCAATATTTCAGTAAATGATAACGGAAATGGTGGCTGTTTGCTGATGTTTATTATATAGAATCAGGAAGGTAATATAAAACACCAGACTACTACTGTTTATTAAAGGCACTCGACATGTGCCCACTGAAATCTCCCCAATGCAAGTAAACAGCTTGGAAGTACTGATATGAACGATAAGGCTGCGCTCTACTCTTAGAATGCAAGAGCTGCTATAATTCAGGGTATACCTCCCTGGACAATCATAAATATAATTGGAAAATTAAGCACTCAATTGCCTTGATGAACCCTATACATATATTGTGCATAAATTGGGGGTTGGAGGTTAATGGAGATAATGATATAACAACTGATTGAACTCCAATAAAAGGTTAAAAACACAATGAGAACAGATATAAAATGCATCATAATAACTAGAATGTAATGAATAATAAAGTCCCATAGCAGATTGGACATAAGACCAGCCTAACACATTACCAACCTGTAGAGGTATCCAATGATCCCAAATCTCCAATGAAATATCATTGATAGATGTATAAAATAGGCAAAAAGTCTGATAGGATTGCGGGTATCTGATCCCAAGTAAACTCACTGTTGTTTGGGTATACTATGTCTCGATGTGGTGAGCGGAGATGCGGTATGGAGTTCTATGGTCTAGATCCAGGTAAATGGGTAGGATGGATCATCAGACAAGTGAGAGGATGGGAGATGCAGCGTGCGGCGTGTGTTCCACAGTTGAATGCAAGATCTGTTCCTTCCCGTATGTAATCAAAAGGGGACTTGTCCAGCGTGTTTCATCTGGCTAGAAGATTCAGGGGGTTGTAAGCTTGGAAGAACTGTAGTATGTGCTTATTTTTTCACTGGCAAAATTTGTTTTCAATAATTTTGTGCAAAGTTCCAGGGCTTTGTTCACGGCTATAAGTCCCGGTTCTGGGCATGCGTAGAGTGACTTTGCATACGATACACTCAAAATCAGCAGATACGTGCCTTAGTGCCATAAACTTCTCTCTTACCTGACTAGTGGTTAAGGAAAACAGAGGATAAGCACAGAGCACGGACAACAGTAAAACATTTTTGAACAGCCAAAGCACTGTTGTGTGAGTCAGGTCTTATTGAGTAACTTCTCTTGCTTCTGTAATCAGTATAAAGTAGCTTCAGTTGTCTGGCATTTTTACTGATGCTGTATATTGCAGTTAGTTGTGTCTCAAATTGATTTATACTGCGGCATTTCATCTATAGCGATTTAATCCCAGCATTAGAGTGCTGATAGTGTATTAAATGACACCAAGAGAAGGATTTACGACAACTGGCACAGTGCGCTTTATACAGTTTTAAAGCAGCATTTTGACA
The DNA here is from genome assembly GCF_038048845.1 of Mixophyes fleayi. Lineage (NCBI taxonomy): Eukaryota > Metazoa > Chordata > Amphibia > Anura > Limnodynastidae > Mixophyes > Mixophyes fleayi. The sequence goes on from NC_134405.1 coordinate 72,075,177, forward strand.
TGGCCTGAATCACTGTAGGTCAGTTTAGCTCATACTTTTCATTTACAAGGTCATGTTTGCTAATACTTTTGAACCTAATACCTTGCCCACCCTGAACGATTTACCTTATAGCTGTTGCAAATGATTGAGCATGTTTGTTTTGAGAGTTCCAAGGAGCTGCTGAGAAGAGGGAGGGGTGGACCAAGCTCTCACGCTCTACCCTGTCCCATCAGACACTACATTGACCTGGACTGGTCCATGTGGTCACAATATTTCCTATTAATCCCATTGGGACTATTGTCTCTTAGCAGTCTTCACAATTTTTTCTACTAAGATATGCCATGTCTATATGGACAAGTTCCTACAAGTGCCATGTTTCTGACAGTTGCTAACAAATGAAAAGAAGCACACATAAAATGCCACAGTGGGCCCAGATCAGATGTTATCTGTGAAGGCCCTGGGGCTGGACAATTCTTGTGTGGCCGAAGCAACAATGGCAGCGATCACTGACAGAAATATTCAACAGCTGTTACAGGACTTTGCTAATTTCAGGGGAATCTTGCACAGCATGATCAATATCTGTTGTAGGAAGGGTACTCTGAGATGGAGGATGCTATTTCCGCACAAGTGCTGCTTCTTGAGTCTCCATGTAAGACACAGAAGGCATTGCCTGATAAAGTGAAAAACCTCCCCAGAGGCAGGTAGGAACGATTTGATCAAGGATTTTGGTTTCAAATCAACTTCCTCAATGTCTTCGAATTCCTTTTTTGATTTCCCAATCATCATCATCATCATTATCATCAACATTTATTTATATTCCTAATACTGGAATTAAATCATTATAGATGAAATGCTGCAGTATAAATCATATAGAGACACAGCTAACTTCAATACACAGCTCTTAACAACTAGGAAAAAAACACTGTAATAAAACAATGCTGGGTAATAAAGAATGACAGAGAGGTAAGAGGGCCCTGCTTGCAAGCTTACAATCTATGGGACAATGGGAGCGCTCGATGTGGGAGTGCTATATATTGCATATTGGTCCAGCCAGATTGCAAAGGTAAAAAGTGCTTTATGGGCTATATTATCCAGTCACACAGCAATGTCGGCCAAAGGGTTGTTGTATTGTGTGAACTGTGTAAAGGTTGGTAATATGGTACCCTAGGGAGGTTAAGAGAGTAGTTGAGGAATTTATTAAGTTAGCCTGTAGAGGTGGGTTAGTAACATAGTAACATAGTCGATGAGGTTGAAAAAAGACACCAGTCCATCAAGTTCAACCTATTTTGGATCTCCTGCGATCCTGCACTTATATTTGAAATAAATTCAGAGTAAGCAACTGCCAATCTGTTTCAATTGTGAAAAATTCCCCCAGACTCAATATTGCAGTCCTAAAATCAAAGAAGACTTCAAGGTTTGAAGACCAGAGTAAAGTCTTATTGTGTGAGGAAGGGAATTCCACAAACTGGGTGCAGCCCAAAAAAAGTCCTGTAGCCCGGAATGGGAGTAGGTAATGAGAGTGGATGAGAGACACAGATCTAGTGCAGAACGGAGGTGTTAATTTGGGAGATATTTTTACACAAGTGAAGAGATGTATGTTGGTGCAGTTTTGTTGATGGCCTTGTAGGTTAGAAGTACCATAGAGATATATATTGAATGCATATAGTCATGTTGTGGACAAGTCATGATCTTCTGCGTCTCCACTTGGGCTGGTGTGTAGGGGAACCACCATTTGCTTGGTGGTGTTTTACTTTATCCCCAAATTCAAGCTATGGGCTGATCCGGAATCTGTGTGGACTGATTATAATACAAATGCAGTAAAACGGCTCATACGCAGGATCCAGTCCTCTTGTGGCCAAGGCTGTTCTCAGATCACTTTCCTGATTAACAGGCGCACATATTTGGAGTTAGAATTGCTTTTCCAGACCTATGACTATTTTGGGTAGCGCCACCTAAAAAGATCAGAGCAGTAGATAGCCTTCTAATCAAATGAAAAGATCTTAATGCTATTGCAAAAATGTTTTGTGAAATGGCCCCTTATTTCCAGAAGCTTCACAATTAGACTCAGCGAGATCTTATTTTCACCTTTAGATCCACCGAGTGGGTTACATCCCAGCCTCCACCAGTTCAAGACATCAGAATAGTTTGTTTGTTTGCTGGTGTTTGTGGATAGTTGGGAGGCAGGAAAGAATATATTGCACAATAGCTCCAAACATGGATACATTTGTCTGTACATTGGATTATAAATGTTGCAATAGATAACAATATTTTTTTGCTTGGCACCTTACTCCTAGCTACAGTAAGTTTTAAGAAAGCAATGACTGCTATTTAAACAAATAAAGGTTGTTTGAAAACAGACTATGGGCTAGATTTACTAAGCTGCGGGTTTTAAAAAGTGGGGATGTTGCCTATAGCAACCAATCAGATTCTAGCTTTCATTTATTTAGTACCTTCTACAAAATGATAGCAAGAATCTGATTGGTTGCTATAGGCAACATCCCCACTTTTTCAAACCCGCAGCTTAGTAAATCTAGCCCTATGTTTTGTATTTAATTTTATAAAACATTACAAATATTAATGATGTGGAAGTGACAAGGTGAGAGACTCGGTCCCTCCAGTTTAGACTGCGTTTTCCATGAAATAACGAGCCTCCCTGATTGAAATAACGAGCTGCATGATTTGTATTCTGAGTTTGTTTCCATTTTCTCTCTGTCCACTGGGTTCATGCTGATCATGTTTTACTCTGATTAGTGATGGTATCATAGATTCTAAGAAATGCAAAATATTGAATTTCGTAATAATTTGCAAATTCAATCTTTTTAATCTAGCATAATTATATGAAAATGGATAAATACAAAACAGTACACGTACAAGGCCACTGGGAATTACACATCGAAGATTTATTTGTCCTTTGCCTATCTCACTTTTTTATTTATTTATTTTTATAAAAATAGCTGTTAATGCATAGATTTTATATTGCATTATGGAAAAATAATCTGATTATCAGTTAGAAATAATTTTAGCTTATGTGATAATATTGACCGATAAAATATACAACCAGGACACATATCAGAAGTTGAGTGGGCGCTCACATATCAATGATTCAGCCTGAGTGTCAATTAGTGATTCTCCAAAGATTCCTTTATCCATAGCTGAAACAGCAGCCTCTGGTGTAATGGTACTAGGAGATGAGCAATCAAAGTGCTGTTAATAACCCGTGGATGTTTTAGTCCTATCTAGGATTTATAACAAAACAAGAGTACCATTGTGTAGTTTAGTAAAGGGCAGCAGTAACATTGCATAACACTTGTGTGTATTAATTAGTCTCAATACAATAGTCATGTACTCCTCTCATGTCCACAGTCACATGATGCTCATTAACCCAATAAGGTCACACATTGGGTTAATATTTATATTTTTCACACATGGGTATATGTATATGTATGTATTTTATTTCATTCGGTTAATGAGCTGTGGACATGGGTGATGTGTGCGTGTGATTATTCTATGTTATGCAGTTATCTTTATTATAGCTGCACTTCTCTAGGGTATTTAACTAATTCAATCTGCTCATCTTCACCTTCAATGTCCTCATCAACACCTCTGCCTCATACATGAGATTCTCTGATCACCTACCTCTTCTCTACAGACTATGCCACTCCCATCTCATACTAATCCCGCTGTGCACTACTCATACAATTCCAACTGCGCCATAAACTACTATCCTGTTCTTATTTCTCCTTTTGTATCAGCATTGCCCTCTCCATCTAGATTGTAATGTCCTTGTCCTGGATCTATGTATGATTGTTTTGTTGGTATGATGTGTTATATAGATAGATAGATAGATAGATAGATAGATAGATAGATAGATAGATAGATAGAGATAGAGAGATAGATAGATGATATGAGTTAGATGATAGATAGATAGATAGATATATAGATAGATAGATAGATAGATAGATAGATAGATAGATAGATAGATAGATAGATAGATAGATAGAATATGAGATAGATAGATAGATAGATAGATATATAGATAGATAGATAGATAGATAGATAGATAGATAGAGAGATAGATGATATGAGTTAGACGATAGATAGATAGATAGATAGATAGATAGATAGATAGATAGATAGATAGATAGATAGATAGATAGATAGATGATATGAGATAGATAGATAGATAGATAGATAGATAGATAGATAGATAGATAGATAGATAGAGCAATAGATAGAGAGATAGATAGATGATATGAGTTAGACGATAGATAGATAGATAGATAGATAGATAGATAGATAGATAGATAGATAGATAGATAGATAGATAGAGATAATATGAGTTAGATAGATAGATAGATAGATAGATAGATAGATAGATAGATAGATAGATGATATGAGATAGATAGATAGAGAGATAGAGAGATAGATAGAGAGATAGATAGATGATATGAGTTAGACGATAGATAGATAGATAGATAGATAGATAGATAGATAGATAGATAGATAGATAGATATATAGATAGATAGATAGATAGATAGATAGATAGATATAATATGAGATAGAAAGATAGATAGATAGATAGATAGATAGATAGATAGATAGATAGATAGATAGATAGATAGATAGATATAATATGAGATAGATAGATAGATAGATAGGGTCTGAGTAATTAAGGAGAGCAAAGCAAAAAAGCAGTAATTTTGCACCTCAGCAAAACCATGTTGCAATGGAGGGGGTGGGAAATTTGAAATGTGGGGACAGATTTATAGTTGGAGTAGGGCATGTCCTAGATCAACTTCAAATTTCAGTGTAAAAGTAAAGTTATCAAGTATTTGTATTCAGTACTTTTTTTTCTGTGAAAAATAATAAACCATTTTGCACCCCTTCCAATGTAACATGATTTTGTCCAGGATCATATGTGTTCCATTTTTTTTTACCTTACTCTCCTGAATGACTCAGGCCTTTAAATAAATAGACAGACAGATAGATAGATAGACATATATATATTAGATAGATAGATAGATAGATAGATAGATAGATCGATCGATCATACTTGCCAACTTCTTATAGTTGGCGCACGATGCTGGGGGGAGGTGGGCTCAGAAAATTGCGTAATTTTAGATCTAATTCTGCCCACTTCACTAGGAAGTGGGCAGATGCGGGAGGCTGCCATACTCTTTCAGGAGTCCGTGAGACCCACCCGGAATTCAGGAGTCTCCCGGACATTCTGGGAGAGTTGGCAAGTATGAGATAGATAGATAGATAGATAGATATGAGATACATACATATATATGAGACAGTGATAGATAGATAGATAGATAGATAGATAGATAGATAGATAGATAGATAGATAGATAGATATGAGATACATACATATATATGAGATAGTGATAGATAGATAGATAGATAGATAGATAGATAGATAGATAGATAGATAGATAGATAGATATGAGATACATACATATATATGAGATAGTGATAGATAGATAGATAGATAGATAGATAGATAGATAGATAGATAGATAGATAGATAGATAGATATGAGATACATACATATATATGATATAGTGATAGATAGATAGATAGATAGATAGATAGATAGATAGATAGATAGATAGATAGATAGATAGATAGATAGATATGAGATACATACATATATATGATATAGTGATAGATAGATAGATATGAGACTGTGGAGCGCCTTCGCGTTCCGGAGAATTAATTCCCCCTTAAACTCTTAACAAATTCTTCAGTATTATGTGTATGTTAAATAATAACATAATTTCTTACATTAGAGAATTTCCAATAAGCCAGGACAGTAGTTCCCCATGAATTCATTTTTTAAAAGAAGACCTGACAAAAAGCAGAAAAAAAATACATAACTATTTAGGAGACAAGATGAGGAAAAGTAAGAACACCCTCAAAGACACACAAAATAGGTGTTTCAAGGCTAAAAAAGAAAGAAAACTGTCTGATAAAATATTAAGTATGATGATCAAACATGATTAGTCTCCAGGCTCAGGGTCGTTAGTGAATAGATACATTAAAGGGGCCCAGCATATACGGGACGCATAATCAGGGAAATAGATAACCTGCATCTGAATTCCATAAGGGTTCTGATGTGTCTGGAATCTGCTGAGTTATAGGAACAGGGGACTAATTTGTTTTCTAAAAATTTGAATATATTTTTTTTATGTACAAATTAAATATTTAAACATGACCCTCATGCTGAATTGCTGTGGATCTCATTTTTAAATGGAAAATTACATTTGAATGGCAGTAGCAGGTATCTGTATAAAAATATACAAATACTTATAACTAAGGAGGTCATTCATTCAGTGCCAAACGGTCGCTCTGCAGAGCAAAGCAGATTTGGACCTGGTGTGCAGCTTGTTTTGTGCAAATGTATCTAGATTCTGCTGAGGCGGCATAGTTGACGGAAGAAGACATAAGGTAAGCAGAGTGAGGTTACTACTGAATCACAGAGTATACGCACCAGTGTGCCTTGCAGTACGGAACCAAAATTGTACTAACTACTGGCGAACATTGCGCCTCATCTAATGAGTCGCCATGTTGCACACTTCAGCATAGAAGCACATTCCCTGGTGCACTTCTGAGCAGTTATAAAATGCTTCGGCACACTCGTAGCATGCAGAGCCGTCTGCTGAGAGCAAAGAGTAAGCGTGCAATAGGCGGGCCATTGAAGATTGACAGTGCAACAATATTCATTTGTAAGCAGCTTATCAATTCACCAGACACATCCTCTATCCACCATTGTCATGACCCAACTTGCAAAAACCATGACGACCCACCTTTTATCGGCTTTGAAAGTCAGGAACAGAAATAAGTGCCCCAAGTTCAAACAGATGGTTGTGGTGCTGCAATATGACGCTAAGGGCCTGAGTCGTTAGGGAGAGCAAAGCAAAAGGAGTAAGTTTGCTCCTGGATAAACCATGTTACAATGCAAGGGGTGCAAATTAGTTTATTATTTTGCACATAATTTAAATACTGGTTGTTTTGTCATGAGGCACACAGATACTTGATAGCTTTATTTTTATGCAGAAATTTAAAATTGATCTAGGACATGTCCTGTCCCAACTATACATCTGCCATCACATTTTAAATTTACCTCCCCTTTCAATGCAACACGGTTTTGCCCAGATGCAAAGTTACTCCTCTTTAATGCTTTGCTCTCCTTAATGACTAAGGCCCCAAATGTTTTCAACAGCGAGTGGTTATGGGTAGGAATACATGCAACTGGTAGGAGCCATTGAAGAACAAACAGGTCTTTGCTCTTTCTCGATAACCATAGTAAAAACACTATTTCATGTGCCTAAATATTGCTCACCTTCTGTTTTATTGTATATCCAATTTGTCTAATGAACGGTACAGACCTGTGGAACATGTTGGTGATATTGCTGCTGATTACAAATTAGTATCTCAGTGTGGGTGCTCATCTGTGAGAACAAGAGTAACTTCCTCAGCATCGCTGTCCTTTACCCTGGCCTAAAATAACTCATGAGTATAATAAGCCGCATTGATTGGTTACTTGCAAACAGTCCCCTGACCTATCACTTATACCATAGCACTTAAGGGAGCAAGTCTATTGGCGCTTATCAGGGTTTTTTTGCATCAAAGATTACTAGAAGAAAAGAAGACTTAGAAAAATAATATGTATAACAAAGAAGATGTAGATCTCCATGGATATAGGCATAAAAAAATAAAATAGAAATGAGGGCATGGGTGAGTCTTTACTTATGTTAAAATATTTCATAATTGGTGTGTCTGTGTGTTTTTATTGCTGTCACTTTAATATGTAGTGTTTAGGTTTTACTCAGTTAAATGTATCTAATCTCTATATATTTCTTGGTGTACATGCAAATTAACAGTGTTGTTACCGCACTCTGGTAATATTGACTTGTCTAATGGCAGTTCTCCGGTTTGTGAGTTATGTTCTTAGTATCTATGTGAATATGTTTTATTCCATCAGCAGAATCGTGTCTGCATTCTGTGCAAGCTCATTTCTATCTAATGTTAATGTGTCTAGTGGTTTGTCCTACATACGGTAACCTCGTCACAGGGACATTTCACTCCAGTAAATACAGAGTAATGTCTGTATTATCTGTAAAATACTTGGATAACTGGCAATAAGTAAAGAGCATGTGCAACCTCTGTGATTGGTCCTCTTTTGTTCAGTACATACATATTCAAAGCAGAAATAAAATGTTTCCTACCACCCCTGGTTCACTTGGAAATAACAGATAGATAATAACATAGTGAGCAGCTCTCTGACCTCGAGATGCCAGCACACTGCTCCACCCCATCTCTTCTCACTGATACACAGCGCTGACCTGGAGCAGGGGACAGCAGTGGCTACGATTAGCTTGTTGTCCAGGCGTTTTATCATGTCAGTCTGGTTAATTAGCATGCTAAACATCCTCATTAGCATGCTAATTGCCAGAGCCATACAGCTTCTCTGGGGTGAACAGTGGGTTGGGAGTGTTTTTTAATTTTTTACTTCTTTGCTAATGGTTTTTCAAAGCCTGTACGAAAGCCGACATGTCACAGAGGAGTCGTGGTGTCAGGCCATCTTTATGGAGAGTGGTAATTCAGCATACTCTGTCAAATCAACCAACTCTCAGTGTCCATTCTTCAATCACTACAGAACCACTCCTCTTACATTGTCCTCTCTAGAATCACTCCTCTCTCGTTGTTCTCTCTAGAATCCTTCCTCTCTCTTGAATCACTCCTCTCATTGTTCTCTCTTCAATCACTGCTCTCTCGTTGTTCTCTCTTGAATCACTCTTTCTCAGCATCCTCACTTGAAAAATGGCTCCTCTTCCTTCTTGAATCACTCCTCTCTCATTGCTCTCTTGAATCACTCCTCTCTCATTGCTCTCTTGAATCACTCCTCTCTCATTGCTCTCTTGAATCACTCCTCTCTCATTGCTCTCTTGAATCACTCCTCTCTCATTGCTCTCTTGAATCACTCCTCTCTCACTGCTCTCTTGAATCACTCCTCTCTCACTGCTCTCTTGAATCACTCCTCTCTTATTGCTCTCTTGAATCACTCCTCTCTCATTGCTCTCTTGAATCACTCCTCTCTCATTGCTCTCTTGAATCACTCCTCTCTCAGCATCCTCTCTTGAATCACCCATCGCTCAGCATAGTGTTGATCATAAGTTCAACAAAAGCTGCTTTTTACATTTGTGCAGCAAGAAAACCTACAACACTGTCGTATCCCCCTTGTGTCTCCCTATGCATAGAGAGGTAGAATGGGGGAGGTAGTGGGAGGGCCGGTATAGGCATAGTACACTAAGGGTATGTTAATGCTCCTTACGTTCTATGTAGAGGGGGAATTATCTGCAAATGCACCACTAGGAGGCGTATCTGTTGTGGCTGCTTTCCCCCTGGTGTAAGATCCGTACTGATGAACATTATACACAGTTTGTGTACTGTTACAAGCTGCATGCAACTTAAGTGGTAAGTGTATATTGCATCCAACTACATAAGACCCATTCCCTTTTGAACCAGCCCTCTCATAATATTCACCTTAAAATCAATTCTCTTGAATCACACCTTTATTACTCATTTCTCTCTTCTTATACACACTCCACTCCTAACACTATCTCTGGTCTCATTCCTTTCTGTCTTACCTTCTTAGTTTGCATACAATTTATGTGTGATGTATTCTTTAGTGAAAAAACACAAAATTAAACGAGATGTTAAAAGAATTCACATTTACTTTTCACAAAATAAACCACACGTCAACTAATAAGATATAAAAAAGTCACATCTTGGATCTCTACTAAGAGTACATACACTGGATAAGTACATTCCAATAGATTCTGCTCACTGTAAACCTGTATTGATTTGCCATAAGAGCTGCTGATTTGTAAGAGGTAGATCCCATTTTACCATAGAGGAAAACGTGGTGTTCATAGAGGAATATCTTGACTTGATAATAAGACAGTGTTCTGTGCCTTTGTGTAGTATATTTAAATGTTGCATCCCACTATAGTGTATGGTGCATGTTACAGGTAAATTCATACAGGCTTGGACTGACCATTAAAGTTACAAGAGGAGCTTCAGAAAGCCCCAAACCTAAATGGGCACCTAGCATGTCTGATACAAGGAAAAGTGACTTTAGTGCCATCTGATATAATGTATATAACCTACTACCCAGTTAGACCCACATTGTGCCTTACTGTGTATTTATGGTATAAAAGTGTTCCATACATTAATCATATTATTCTCAACACTACAGTGGGCCTTTGTACCTGGATGTAAAGATAAGCCGTGTAAACCCCAATCTGACATTGAGTTCTCATATTATTTAAGAAGGAATTCCATAAGTGCATTAGTATTTGGTAATTGCTAAGTACATATTCTGGTTTAACATGTTTCACATGTAGGTGCTTGAATGGTAAACAGGTCAGATTGCACATTATAGCATACTTCAGTGTATTGCACAGAGAAGAGCTCCCATTGAGGTCCATCACACACAGAAGGGATTGTCACTTTGGTGTGGTCTAACACATAAAAATGCAGTTTGGATTTTCGGAAAAATACAGCATAAGATTTATCTAAGCAAAACTGAACACGACAACTCATCTGTGTTAAGTTAAAAAATATATGGCTAAAAAGTTTTTAAAAATACAGAAAAGATTCCAGAGCCAAAAATAAAAATAATAATGCTAATATTTTGAAAAAGCTTAAGAAAAAAAGCAAGAAAAAAAATAAAGCTTGTGCTTTGGTTCGTCATTCATCCATGTCCTCAATAGGGCTCCTCTTTTGCTGCTTGCTGGGTGCCGGGGATTGTAGCACTCTTCGGCTGACAGTCCCTTTGTTCCATTCTCCTAGACTCGGACGGTTTCCTTGTTCTCATCTTATCAAGCTCCTTTTGATCCTCTCCTGTTAGGACAATATGAGGAGGTTGTCACTCTATACCCATGGATATTACTGGAACGGATATATATATCCTTAATATGAGCAAGGACAGATGCAAAGATGAACTCCACCTCAACCTAAATTATGGAGGTTAACACTGTCCCCCAGGTAGAAAAACAGTGGTACTCCAGTGTCTGGGCCCCTGCTGTTTGTCAGATACACATTCCACCTGTGCTCCTGCGATGGTCAGTTCTGCTGCTACAGGAGTCAAGAGAATTTAGAATTTCTGAGCTACATCTCCCTTGGTATAAAGAACACGTTTACAGCTATTATAGAGGTGTTGATGGTATATCTGACAGACAGCGTTGATCCCCTACACCAGGACTGCCAGCATTTTGCCAAGTGAGGGGTATTCTTTTTTTATAATTCAGGGTCAGAGTGGAATTCGTTAGTTTTCATCTCTACCAGGAAAAACATGATACATATTGTAAGGACAGGAAATAGAGGGACAGAGAAGAGGTATTAATCTTATAATGAAAATATTGAATGCTGAATTAGAGTAAGACTTAGAAGTATTATGACACTGTTTATAAACAGTTACTGTAGGACAAATTAGAAGGAGAGTTCCAGGAACTGCAAAATGTCAACTGAGCACTAACAGGGAAACATTAGTATTAAGGATAAACTTTAGGATAAAATAAAGACTTTAGAGGAATATATAAATCTATTGTCGATACTGGGTCAATAAGGCAGTTCATAAATAATAGGTATCACGGGAGAACCTAGAGGCATTGAGCAACAGGAAAAGTTTCCTCACTCTTTAATGAAAGAACAATATGAATAGTTAATGCAGTTTGCAGCAGAACTTTGGAAGGAATTAATCAGGGGTGTAAAGGTTAGTTTTCCAGTTACAACTTTTCTTGAGCAAAATAAACGTCCGGACATGAGCGGCCTATAAATGATGAGGAGTAGAGATGAACCAGCTGCGGGAAGCAGAGATTGAAGCAGTTGTCAAGTAGTTTTGGGAGACGTTAATGAAGAAAGTTAATTTAAACAGAGGTCAGATGTTTTAAATGCAAGCTGTAAGGTGCTGTTATTGTAGACGAGCATTCATAGAGGAGTTATATACACAGGTACATTTTGTTAATAGACACTAGGAAATAATAAATAATAAATGTGTTACAATAGCCACATTTATGTGAGTGGTGTTATCTGAGAATTCTTTAATTATAAGTATAGAATTGTAACTGTAATATAACAAAGGACGCAGCTATCACTAAGCGAATCTCCAGTATTTTACTATGTCTTTCTTATTCATAACTGAACGCTGATAAGTTCTTATACTATAAATATACTTTATATATGGGTCTGCAGAACAATAGATGAAAGATAAATTCTTATATTAGGTGTTAAACTAAAGCAAGATCTTTGGATGGGACACCAATGAAATTGAGAAATTTTCCCCATTCGAAACTACAGAGATTTTATTGCAAAAGATATAGAAATGTATTAGATGCCGCTCTGGCATGGTATTATTCAGGGCCGAGAGGGCAAAGACCCCAGAATTCAAAGTACCTGAACTGTACTTAAAAATGTGATATATTTTTTAGTAATTTATAATGCTCTGTTTTGTTTTATATAGTAACTGGATATTTTGATGTAAGTTATTTTTATGTTCAATCAAGTTGAATGCTAGTTGACCCAACATTCAGTCTGCCCTGAGCCCCTTTGTTTTGAGACAAGGCATGGTGTCTACTAACAGAGGGTCACTGTGCTGGCTTTGTTAAGACAATATGTGGTCTTTAGGAATTTGAAACTTTCATCTTCAATATTCGTCCTGCATTAGTGTGGGGGGCACACAGGATTACTGCTAGGATGGACTTTTCTGGCCACGCACATTAAGATCTAGTCTGACCGGTGAATGGATCTGTGTCCAATTTAGTCTACTTTGGCCAATTTGGACAGATCTGGCCGCTCAGTGGTCATAACGGCAATCGTTGACGAACATACGTAAAGCAAATTCAGGCCAATCTGGTCTAAATTTAAACAATTAGCCATCAAAATTACTATGTGGCAATACAGTGGCGAAGCTACTGGCGGAGCAGCCCATGCGGCTCGGCACTGTGGGGGGCCAACTGGTGCGCTCCATTCATCCAGATGTACAATAAGAGGATATCTGTGTTGCCTTTATTTCAAGTGTCACGGTTTTAGAATTAAGTTTTATTTACACTGGTTTATGTGTGCTGTTAATGCACTATGCATATAAGAGACTACTAGACTGAAAAAAAAGCAATCTCATTAAATGTAGTGACCACTCCAATTACAGCCACCTCTTCAGTGATGTGAGACTGAGTATGTTTTATGCAGATAAAAAGACTCTATGGGCTTGTAAGTTTATGGGAAATCTAAAAGAAGGCACCCCATTCTGACAAGGACCGCCCATCATAATGAGCAGACAATGATAAATTCCACAAATAATAATAGGTATAATGTGACAAAGCAAGAAGGACAGACTTTAGTGCATAGTTGCCAAGCTTTACAACCTGGCCTCCGGGAGTCTCGGGGTAGAGGTGGGTGTGAGGGGGCGGGGATCCGCAAATCGCTGCATTTTGGCCCCGCCCCCTGTGACGTAATGGCGCAAACACATCATTTTAACACGGGGGGCGGGCCAAAATGATGGTGATTCCCGGAAAATCGTATCATGGAGGCTTCAAATCTGCCCACTTCACTAGGAAGTGGGCAGATGCGGGAGAATTGTCAGCTCTACCCGGAAGACCTACCTGGAATTCAGGAGTCTCCCAGGTATTCTGGGAGAGTTGGCAAGTATGCTTTAGTGGGACAGACTCATTTTCATTGATGGTTTAAGACACTCCACTGCCTCTTGCATAATATACCTACATACACATATAATACATATTATATTATGTATATGTAAATAATGACATGTATGCGGTCAGTAGTCCTCAAGGAGCCCTAACAGTGCAGGTTTTCCAGGTCTCCCGTGAAATATTTAGAACCACCTGTGGATCTTTTATAATCAGTAACGAAGACACTTGTGCACCAGCAAGGAGATACGGAAAACATGCACTGTTAGGGGTCCGTGAGAAACACTATATATGGGAAAATTTGTATTGAAGGTTTGGAGTCTGTTGAAATGCCAGAGTCCGCTCCAGGCATCTTAGTGACATAAAATCTCAAAAATCAAATTAAATGTGCCTTATAAATACATTTCCTGGGACAGGGTCTTGTGAATACAGGAGTGTTAAACACTGTGTCAGGTTGCATAAAGGATTTGAAATCTGTCTGCCTGTTGCACTGTGACACAGAGATTGCAGGGATTGTTACTTGACAGTATATTGTGACAGGAGTATAAATTCCACCTCTCCTGGGATCTTTGCACCAACGTGATTTCCGCTGGCAGGCATTGTATATCTATTTAATGAGTTTGCTGCAGAAATCTCTCTACAATACATTTAATTTAAAAGTTATCTAGAACTTAGACTCTAAAGACAGGCACCTCCCTACACACACACACACACACACACACACACACAATTACGAGATTGACGCTTTATTGTACTTGCATATGCTATATTATTACACAGCAAGCTGATAGATCTGCTCTGGTTTACCTTCAGGCATTCCTAAGGCTGGTAAATGAAACTGCTAAAGCCACATATTATTCATACCATAAATTCCCACTTGTTGGCAGACTCTATGGGATTCTAGACATATATGTCATTTACATCATTTATTTAAAAAAAACCTCATTTGCCACCAAGTTGGATATATGAACATCAATTCATAGAGCGTTGTGTTTGATACCACAATATTCCAGCCTAGTTTGACAGGAACCTCACACTTCTTTATTGTGCTGATGGGGGACCCTGCTCCATCTACTATCTGACACTCAGATAGTTACTAAACTATAGGTTTCAAAAAATGGAGATATTGCCTACAGCAACCAATCAGATTCTAGCTTTCATTATGTAGAATGTATTAAAAAAATGACAACTAGAATCTGATTGGTTGCTATAGGCAACATCTCCAAACCCGCAGTTTAGTAAATATACCCCTCAGTCTGGTGCTCCCCTCCTCATATAATGCCACTGCTTTTTATATTAGGAGTGACAAGAGTTTTATAAGAGCAAAAACACAGCAGTAGTGCAGCCTCATCTAGATATGTTTAAATGCAAAGTTTCAATGTGAATCCTATTTGAACACAAAGCTGACCAGAACTGCCCGTCTCCAATGGCTGCTCTAATATTGGTGGCTGATAATGCTGCTGCCTTACAGTGGTCACACACACACTGTCCTCATCAGCAGCTACAAAGTTTATTCTGTTATCTGATGTATCATTCGTTCCACATGCATCTTATATTGTAAGCTCCTTGGGTAAGGGTCATCTTTACCACCTGCTTCATATTATTGTACGTAATTTGTCCGTTTCATGTTGAGCAATGAGGCCAACCTCCTGCCTTGTGCTTGGTGCTGTTATTGTTATGTATGAAGTGGCAAACAGAAAATTGCACAGCGCAAATGTCCATTCTTCTCATTCTGTGCCATCCTGTGCCTATATCTGCCCCACTCTATGGGTAAGGACATGAATCAATCATCCAGGCACCAATCATGCAAATGGTGCTAAGCGTCTACTCAGAAGACCAATGTCTTCTGGTTTGTAAATGGCCCTTTACGCCACCGAAATAATCAGAATATGTTAACGCAAACAGGCACCAAATGACTTAATGTATTCTATGTTCCTCTTCCCCTGCTTGGAAAGTAATTGCTATTTAGCAAAGGATTTATAAAATATGGTGCATCATGCAGTGGTTTAATATAATCCGTTGGCCTTCATCACATTTCCACAATACAGCTTACACAATATGCACCCAGAATTGAAATAAATACAATTTATAAATAAGATTTTGATTCCGTTCCAAGGCTCGTATCCTGTTTATATATGAAACATTTTTACTAGGCTCAGGGACATCCAGGTAGCCAAGTAATAACGACACAGGAAACACAAGTTGTTGACTTAATAAAGCTTGGGTTGTTTGTGAGAATGCACAGGAGGGGGACTGTACTAATTCTGTTACACAGGACAAAGATGTTATGTCTGTAACCTATAGCAACAAATCAGATTCTGATGTTTTCTAATATGGTTAAGAACATCAAATCAAACACCTGAAGCATTAGTACAGTGAAGCAGTACACCTGTGACAGGAACCAACAGCATCCACTGCAGGGAAATAGAGCATTTAAGTGTTAAGGCTAAAGATGCAGGAGATACCTTATGTAATAAGATGGAAACACAGGCCAAGATTTATCAAAGTGCAGTTTGTAAACCAGACAATGCACCAAAGTTAAATTGCACAGCAAACTGCATGAACTTATATCGGAAAGAGCAATGTCTTTTTTAAGACCTTGGACAAATACAAAGCGTAAAATGTTTTAAGTGTTAGGTGTAAGATTGTTTTTCGAGCGAGGTGTTATAATATATATATATATATATATATATATATATATATATATATATATATACATACATATATATATATATATATAAAAATAAATCAATAAGCCCCAGTGCTGGAGACCACGAGCAAATGACATTGATTTTACAATTTAATAAGCAGATTTGGAGGCGAGTTTTATTCAATTTAACTTTATATTACAATAGTTTTTCTGCTTTTCCTGTGCACCTCAATGGGGTAGAGAAAAATTAGTGAGGATACATTGCCACGCAGTGCAAACCTGACCGCTCCTGGGGCACTCTGCAACACATTGCGGGGAATTAAATTCCCCCCATGGGTCACAATCTTTTCCATAAACCTAGCCCTCACAGCACAAGGGCTGGTAACCTCCACTGTATGCAGACCCCTTCTCATTGAGACACTAGCCCTCACTATGACTATGACCCTGGCACCACTTGCTTGTGGGTTTAACTGTTTTGGTTGAAACTAGTTGCAAACTGTACTGCTGGGGCTGGCAGAGGAATTAATTCTGCATCTATTTTTACTAAAAAAAAAAAAACACCCGAAAACTGAACGATTCACTCACACGCGGTTTTAAAATGCAGTTTGGCTTAAACACCAGGTTATTTTTTAAAACTGCCCCACATTGCTTGTGATATCACGCCAAACACACTCTCATACATGCTGAGGATTGTGTTTTCAAACCGCACCCGGCATAGGGAAGTTAGAAACTGACACAGTAAACAACAGGTCAGTACACGACGGCCTCCGTATGTTTGTTGCTAACCTGTGCCCCTAAGCCTTGTTACACCGTGGGCAGCTGCCTATTCTGCCTACCTATAATTATAAAATATCATTTTTATATTCGCCGACAAATAACAACTTGCAGTTTATGTTTGTGGGTGCAAAATGCAACGTACTTTGCTTCCTTCTCAAATCCTGTCGCTGTAGGCAATTGTCATAAGCGCCTAATTCCAAAATCAGGAGCTGCCAATATAACATCATTACAATTCTCCACTACAGACCGCTTAATGAAACAACACATTTATTTGTGAAAATACTGCTTTTTTTTTTGTTTTTGAACAATGAAACATGTACAGCATTTTACAGAGATAACCATGGCAGGTCATACTCATATACAGCATAGCCACATGATGGCTCATGGAGCACGACAGAGTTATACAAGTATTTATAGTACAAGTTTACGGTGTTTATCAGAATGGCTGCACAGCGTCTTAAGTCTGGGTGCTGGGTTGCAGCAAACACACCAAAAAATAAAAATCCCTTGATTCTAATAGATTATTTACACTACAAACTAAAGTGACAGCCTTTATTCTATACTGTATCCCTATAGAATGGAATTTTCAACCATGGAACACCGGAAGTTGCCATGGATACCTATTGTCACCAGTTTCATTCCACCACAATCCAGTACAGGAGGGTGGCTATACTTTATTTACACATATTATTTCACATTCATTTTTAGTAAATACCCTGTTAAAATGTCACTGTTAACACCATGAACAGCTAAAGGCAATTTGGAAACATAGGTTTTGCTTCTACCACAACATGTAATGTTGATTAGTACTGAATGGGTTATCAGAAAAAATATTATATATATATATATAAGCACAATAAGAACCACAGAAGCTATGATGGAATAGTTTACATAAATCTCATTAAAAAGGCAGTGTCTTTTGAATGCAAAATACACAATTAGGAGCAGTAAGATATGATATTTTGATCAATATTTTTCTTTGCAGGTGACATTTTCCAGAAACAAGGTAAGCTGCAGGAATGTGTGTTAAATACTGGTTTTCTATTTGTCAAAAAAAAGAAAATAAAAAGCATTTGGCACTTATAAAAAAAATAGACACGAAGCAGAGTTGATAAGTCCCTTCACAATATACATGTCAAGTAACTGTGTAGTAATTAAAATTAGATATTAAATGCACATTAATTTAATATTTCATTTAATATTTCATGGCCTATATTGGGTTTAAAGGAGCCTCACTAAAACAATGAGAACATTTAGGGAGATTCCAAGAGGCACTCTCTAAGAACAATATGCAAATAATCCTCTTCAAAAGCAGAATTGACTTCTGGGTAATGCAATTTACAGGATAGCTCTTTGAATCAACGTCCCACCCATTGGGTTGGGCACAAGCCTGTGTCATATTCTAAAGATCCACTAGGTGGGGCATTAACGTAATGGCTGCATTGCCCAAAAGTCTATTCCCTTGTTGCAGTGGCATATGTACGAACTAAAAAAGAATAAGCCTATTTTGGTGTTTTGTAATATTCATTGATGAAGAATATCTAAAAACTGTCATCTATTTATTTTGGAGGGGAATCAAAGTGGAACCCTTAATATTCTACTTTACGAATTCTGCATGGATTAAAGGAGAACTGTACTTAACATTTTTTTTTAATATTATTTTGGGTAAATTAAATACATTTGAACCCTCAAATACTCTTACCTAGTTATGATTATATTTACTGTTTTGTTCTGATGTTCCTCTCCTTTAGTATGTTGCTTTTCAATGGAAAACAAAAGCAAGAATGGAAACTCACTGTATGGCAGTCCTGTTGCCCCATGGTGTAAGCTCTCTCTTGCTTGACTGTTGTGTGATGCATTAATCCAAAAGTTCTATACAAACCAACAGAGTGTCTGTAGGTGTCACTGTGGCCATTATGTTCTATAGAGAATTTTTAGTCCAATTGAACCTCTGCATAAACAACAGAAGCACTGACACACTACAAGGAAGTACTATCCAACATACTAAGGAGGGCAGGAGATTAAAACAATCAATATAATCAGATTTATGCTATAAACTGCAGAGTTCAATTTCATTTTACACAATACATTCAGTACTATATTTTCATGTTATTTGCCCAAGGTTTTGGTTTCTGGTGGCAATATAGATTCATGCAAACTACTTTTCAAAGATTGATAAGGAAAATATAATATCAGCTGATCAAAGCAGGACACTTATTTAGAGACTGAAATTAATATCTGAACCCTGTGGTTAAAAGATGGGTAACACCAGTCCTAAATCAGTGTTTACACCATCGCTTGCCGGTCCAGCGGAAGATGAATGACCTTAAAGTTCTATTTACCAGGAATATTTCTAAAACCTGGCACATGGGTATCGAGATCTGGGGGTATATTTACTAAACTGTAGGTTTGAAAGAGTGGAGATATTGCCTATAGCAACCAATCAGATTCTAGCTTTGTAGAATGTACTAAATAAATGATTGGTAGAAACTGATTGGTTGCTACAGCAACATCTCAACTTTTTCAAACCCACAGGTTGGAAATTATACCCCCTAATGTTATTCCCGGTATAATTGCATCTTTTAGAATTTTGTCATTGAACCACCAAAATTGTAGACCCTAAGCTGCATTCAGTAACATGGTGCGATAGTCAAACAATGCACCAATTAGGTTTATACTGGAGGTGGGTTAGAGGGATTATATGAGACCTCTATAAATAAGGCATTAAGAGCGTTCTTATAACAGGAGACATTAACATTCTCTTCAGGAAATCTGGGTAGAATTGTGCAAACGATTTCTTACTTTTGGACAACCATCTATCCAGGAGCACTGGCTTACTACCATGGATACAGTCAGATATTCTGAGCCATGATTCAACTTGAAGACAGTCTGTTTCGATCTTTGCAGATTAACCATAATTCCCAGGGTGAGGTTTAATACTTGTAGCATCTGTGGGATAATGATGGTTTTTTCGAGACTAACATTGAGAATAGGAAGACCTTCTGTTATAAGACGACTCTTACTGCATGGCACAGTAACACCACTGTGCTGTACCTAATGCAAACCAATCAAACGTTTGTTTCTACAAAGTTAAATCCCGTTTGGTTGCTAAGAGCTACTTTTTTGAACCATGTTATTAGATAAGTTATGTTATTATTACTTTAAAGGCCAGTTAACATTATCTATTAATATTATATTTTACATTTTCAGTTTTACATTGCCTAATTCATAGCAAGTTTATCTCATAAAGTTATATATTTATTTTAAAAGAATAAAATACTAAAAATCTATAATAAATAAGGTACTAGGCATTGGTCAAATAATAATTATGTCATTAGAATATTTGGAGTATTTGTTTAAAAAAAAATAAAAAAATTAAATATTGAGAACTATTACATTTGAGAATATTATACTATTTATCAAAGAACACTGATAACTCCCTGAGATGTGAATATCTCAATTCTACATTTCTCTTCTGGGAATTTGTAACACAGCTATCCATTTCTGGAATTGTAAGTAAAAGAGAAAATAATAATAATGAGGGGGAAAAAAATGTAAACATGTCACAATCCTGCAGATGGGCTATAAAATGTTCAGGATGTAAACATCTCTCATCAGCGGAATAAAGAGGAAATACCCTGGAATTGTAAACAAAATCTTTTTCACTTCTAGCCTGGGAAAAAAAAGTATGGAATATGCCCCCCATATAATCCGGGGTTAGGCAATCTACCGGAGATTCGAACCACAGGGCGGACACCATCGGACAATCTTGGTGTCAAGGGAACATGACTTTATGACAGATTATTGGAGTAGAAGCTGGATGAGTCAGACATGGTCTTACAGACACTGCGAGAGGAACCATTGGAAGTGAGGTCCAAGGAGAGACGTTTGCTGCTCTTCCCATTTTCTTCTGCGTCTTCGTCGTTGGCGCTTAGGACAGACGAGACGGTGGTTTCGATACGACTGATTTTGTACATGCTGCTCTGTGTTTGAAGGTAGCGTGTGGATTTCATTTCCAGCCCTTCATACTCACCCGCATGGATGAACGGGCACCATCGAAACACGTGCTTAAAGCCAATGCGGAACCTTAGAGTGAAGGGAAAAAACAATGTATCACTCTTAAAGGGAATAGCACCTCCAAAAAGTGTTTGATTAATCCAACCTAGCACAGGGGAAGCTATTTGCTAGATGTATTATATTATGTTATCCCTCTGTGCAAAGTATGAGCAACTGAGTATGTTGGGTGGTATCTGTTTCCTGCTCTGCAATGGTTTCAGTGCTATTCAGTACTGACCATTCCCCTTTAGTATCATACCACACCCACAAAGATGTTTCATATATCCCTTTCCACAAGGTCATGCCTCCAAGATATTGTATTATATAGATGATTATCACACCTCAATATATAATTGACATAATTGAAATCTCTGGGAGGAAATAAAGGGATTATGAGGGTATAAAGTTAAACAATGGCAACTGTACTGAATGGAGAGCTCTGCAAGCCGACTTACTTGTGCCATCACAGAAACTAGGTGCAGTCCCATAACAAGGATATCTTTATATGTTCATTAATATTTATGTTAGATAAATACAAAGGGGAAAGACAAATTCAGGCCCACTTCAGTTTAATTATAGGGTCCTTTAAGTCTCTAATGTTTCTATATGTGGGCAGCACTGTGGCTAAGTGGTTAGCACTTCTGCCTTACAGCACTGGGGTCATGTGTTCAATTCCCGACCATGGCCTTATCTGTGAGAAGTTTGTATGTTCTCCCCGTGTTTGCGTGGGTTTCCTCCGGGTGCTCCGGTTTCCTCCTATACTCCAAAAACATACTGGTAGGTTAATTGGCTGCTACTCTGTGTGTGTGTGTGTGTGTGTGTGTGTGTATGTTAGGGAATTTAGACTGTAAGCCCTAAAGGGCTGGGACTGATGTGAGTGAGTTCTCTGTTCAGTGCTGCGGAATTAGTGGCGCTATATAAAAAAATGATAATAATAATAATGATAATAATAATAAAAAGACCCTTAACATAGACTTTAAGATGACTTTAGAATGTTAATGTCGCATCATTTGTGCTACTTTGAAAAAAAAAAAGAAAGTTGTCCGTTCATGGAATAACTCCCAACAGAGACGGTAGAGACTAAGGGAAATTTAAAATGTGGGGTAAATATGAGGGCAAAGAAAGGACGTTTAGAATACTCTGCATGACGTTTGTAAAGTAATGTGGAAAACGAAGAGGGTTGTATGAAAAATGGGCCAGAGAGCTTGTGTAAGCAAAACAGCACAAGAGTATGCAGTAACAGATGATGTTACACAGATAAACATCTTTCTTGTGTGGCAGCCTGTACCCAGCGGCATCAATGAACCTTTGTCTTCAAGTCTTCTAAAGTGTTTCTACAGTGTAAACATCCCTCTGTTGAACTTATACTGTTGCTTAATAAATGCAGTTATGTTGCAGTCATGACCTGGTCTTATACTTAATGAGTCACACGACCGGGTAATCATAGTAAAAGTAGCCAATCTCAATGTGTTGTAATTTTATCAAAATATATATTTAAAACACCATTATCCTAATCCGAAAAATGTGTTTGTGTTGATGGAGGTATTGGCGCTATATAAATAAATGTTGATCATGATGATGCTGATAGAAATAGGGATGTGTTGGAAATAAATGTTCTAAAAGCAAAAATGTCCAGTTAATGATTTTACCTCTGTTTTACTGGTTTGGAACCACTGTCCACTGTGTCTCTACAAGAGTCTTGCACAGCAACTACATCTCTATCATTTAATAGAAATATAAAACAAACAGATATTGGGGTTCATGCATCATGTTAAATATAAAGGAAAGAGCGTCACATTTTCTCTCCTTTCTCCATACTAGCCTTCAGACAGCCGCTTTGCGAGACCGTCTGGGGAACACGTGGAGAGGAGGAGTTTGGATGGTGCAAGGTCAGGCACACGCATGCTTTTTAATTATGTTAATCATTACTATGCTATGAGTGGCACAGCTCCTTCCCCTCCTGCTCCTGCCAATATCCTCCGTCTATTCTGATACGGCAGAGGTCGGCTCTGCTCCGTTTTGGTGGACTGGTGTAAGTTTGGACAGATGAGTCTCTGCCACCCAGAAAACCTCCATAGCCTCTATCGTATGACATTATTTTTCTTTCATTGGACTGTAGCATGGAACATTTGTTCACAAAATATATTTACACCGCCCAGAGGTCTAGCTATAGTAATGGAATCCATACAACTGTTATGAGGCCAGGCAGCGCTAAAGGTCCCAAACCTAGAGGAAAACATGGATGCATACTGAGAACCAATCATAAGGGCAGCTATGAAGGACTAAAGTAGTTAGCACTGACTAAGTGGTTAGCACTTCTGCCTCACAGCACTGGGGTCATGAGTTCAATTCCCGACCATGGCCTTATCTGTGAGGAGTTTGTATGTTCTCCCCGTGTTTGCATGGGTTTCCTCTGGGTGCTCCGGTTTCCTCCCACACTCCAAAAACATACTAGTAGGTTAATTGGCTGCTAACAAATTGACCATAGTGTCTGTGTGTCTGTCTGCCTCTGTCTGTCTGTGTCTGTCTGTCTGTGTGTATGTTAGGGAACATAGACTTTAAGCCCCAATGGGGCAGGGACTGATGTGAGTGAGTTCTCTGTACAGTGCTGCGGCATTAGTGGCGCTATATAATTAAATGGTAAAAATAATGATAATAATAATAATAATAAATGGATACAATTCAGATAACTGACAGATAAAGCAAAAATACATTTCTGGGTACTGTTTGGGGGTGAATGAGATGGCTACATGTGACTCCAACAATGGAGTGGAGTTGGGGTGTTACTCAGAGGCTGGGGGCTGAATGAAAATTCTGCTATGTCATTTTTAGTTTTACCCCCCAGTACACTGCACATAAAAGGTTTAAACAGTAGCAATGTCAAATGTAAGGATAGCGTGTATACTGTGAAGCATGATATTTCCAATCACATAAATTGCAATGTCAAATAAAATATCTGTGTTAAATCTGGAAGATAAAAATTAGTGAGGGTTGTTGTAATGTAGATGAGAGATGTTGACAATTTCTGATTTATAAGTTATGGATGATATTCCCGTAACTCTAAGAGAAGTCTGTTTGGCAATGAAACCAGAATAGCATTGTATTGGAATGTTCAATTTCCCCATTAACAGTTTCAATGACTTGGTTATTTTATAGCCAGAAAATCATGAAAAGAGAATGATGACCAATGTAGTGTGTCACCTGTTGCATACGACTCCACTGTCCCTATTTTATCTCAGACATTGGCTCTTTTTCTACTTAAATATTGTTTACAGGAACTTGATGGGTAGAACTGTGTGTTTAAACTGTTTTACTGGTTTCTAAACATGTATGTCTGGGTCCGAGTAACATAATCTCCGGCGTCTATTTAATGATAACGGTGCTTTGTGAATAAATGTTTGCTTTAATCTAAATTCTAAATTCCACTAGAAAAATGACCGTTAGAATCTGAATTTTTGCTATGAATAACAGTGAATATGTGCACGTTGCATGATATTAGTAAATAGGCCCCTCTATGTATATCTGTACACACTATAGTCAGGTGGTACTAGATGTGGCACATGTCACACTCACCTGTCATTCAGACAACAGTAAATGATGGGGTTGTACATGGTGGAGCTCATAGCCAGCCACATAATGGCCAGATAGAGCTGTTGGTAGAATTTCTGGTTTGTGTCATCGAGGGTCTGCAGCAGGAAATAGATATGATATGGCAGCCAGCAGGTTGCAAATGTGCAAACCACTACGATCATCATCTTCACTACCTGCAGGACACAGAAAAGGACAGATAGTTTGCCGTAGGGTCAAAGTGTGTATATGTCAGTGATATAAGGCTCATGTTAACAAATCACCAGGGCTGCCATTGCCAATGTTTTGCACAACCGGCCAATCATTCCACAAAATAACGGTATAATCTTTTGTTTTGTTGTTTTATTGTTTCAGAATGCTGAGAACATTTCTACAATGTTCCTTAGGCATTGATGTATTAAAGCGTTAATGTAGAATTAAATGGCAGCGCAAACAGAAGCTCTAATAGGGACCACTGATTTCTATGTAAAACAGAAGCAAATTGTTGACTCTTTCTTGACTGTGTGACAAGATCACAAACATAAAGAAATAGAACATAACATTTGTGCTCCATTATCAGTTTGATACAGTGTATGAGTGTGCATATTGTGTTTGACATGAACCCTTTTACAAGCTCCGTAAGTACTACATCTCGCTATAACCAAAGTGCAGAGGACCATGAGCGCAACCATAAAACACTACTGAGTGCAAGACTTAATACTATGTTTTATTTTAAATGGCTAAGCAAGCAGTATAATACAAATACTAGGTTTATACCTGCCCAGAAGATGGCTCTCTTCATGCAGGTATAGAAAAAGGTGATTATAAGAGAAACTGTACAGCCTTAACATACAGTAAATGTCATATGTTTAATGTACAGGTATGTGTATATAACAGGTAATATATACACTTTAGAAAAAGTACAGCAACAAAAATAATATTAAAGGAATAAAAAAAGGACATTTCTTATACTAAATAACATATTTTTTTTTAACAAAATATGATGTAAATTGTAGATCTGGCCCATCAAAGACATTTGGGGGCTCATGCTAAGTTAATCATACCCCCGTTGCTTAACATAAAGTACATAAATTTGTACTGTGTATGCCTTCCTAAAAATGTACGCCTACGTCTGTAAGCATGATTTATGACCTGGCTGAGTGTAAATTTGTAAGTGTAATGCTGTTGGGTGTATGTGCATCTGAGTGTATGTGTGCTTGGCGTAAACCTGGCATATATATGTGTCTGGTGTTGATGTGTATATGCATCTGGTGCGATGTGTATATGCGTCCGGGGCCGATGTGTAAATGGATCCGGGTCTGATGTGTATACGGGTCTGATGCTGATGTGTATATGCATCTGGTGCGATGTGTATATGCATCTGGTGCGATGTGTATATGCGTCCGGGGCCGATGTGTAAATGGATCCGGGGCTGATGTGTATACGGGTCTGATGCTGATGTGTATATGCATCTGGTGCGATGTGTATATGTGTCCGGGGCCGATGTGTAAATGGATCCGGGGCTGATGTGTATACGGGTCTGATGCTGATGTGTATATGCATCTGGTGCGATGTGTATATGCGTCCGGGGCCGATGTGTATATGGATCCAGGGCTGATGTGTATATGGTTCAGGTGCCGATGTGCATATGGGTACGGTGCCGATGTGCATATGGGTACGGTGCTGATGTGTATATGGGTCCAGTGCCGATGTGTATATACGTCTTGTGCCGATGTGTATATGCATCTTGAGATGTGAACCACTCAGCATATGGGCTTTTTTAGGTGCTTGTGTTGATCTGATCTAACCCTACTACTGTCTTTGGCCTGAAAATATTTGCATTTTCCAGTGATTTGCATAGCTCACCTTGCGCTTTGCTACCACCTGCTCGTGGTAACGGTCAGAAGAGTCTCCGGGGATCTCACTGGCCCATAGGGTCATGCCGATAAAGGTGTATGCACACCCTATTATCAGCAGAGGCAGTACGTATATGAGGCAAAAGACTGACACTTGGTACCTAGAGGAATAAGACAAGATCAGTATATAAAAGCACTAAATGACACATCATTATGTTTAGATTATTTAATGGCACAAAATACATATAATTTAATTACATTTTATATAGTAAGTGCAGCTTTCTTATTTATTATCAACTGTCAAAACAATAATTGCTCTTTGCTGCTAGCACAGTCAAACATTACGCCTGGCTCAAAGATTATTGTTTTCGAACTCAACATATACACTTAAGTTTTATTCTTGCTCATGGCTTTTCCTATGTATGTTCGGTGCATAAATGTGTTCAACTCTAAACAAGGGCTGTATGTCTACTGGTCCCATATGTACAGTTTTACCAGACGCATGCAGATTTTTGCCTCTGTAAATCTTTAACATTACATTCTTATTTCCCTAGAATCCATACTACTGGTCCGTATGAATTAACAGTGTTAGAAAAAGATTCTTGATTCCTATAACAATGTTAATGCCTATGAATGTACACTGTGGCTGTCATGTACCTCGCAAACATCATGGCAAAAGGTTGTCGCAATTTACTGTTTAAAAATAGGAATCTATAGAAGTTGAGTAAATCTAAACGGATAAAAAAGGCCAAGTTATCTAATATTATTAATTTTATTACAACAACAACATCTTATTGATAAAATACAAAACAAACATCATATTTTGCATAAGTAACAGAACATGATTTTAAATAAAAGGACTTTTCTACCTTAAGTCCAAAAAAATCGTAAAAAACAAACATAGTAAATGCAAAAACAAGAACATAATTCAAATGTTAATTTAATGACAGAAAATAAACAATACACATAGGAACATAGAATTTGTCTGCAGAAAAGAGCCTACTAGCAGGGGCTGGCTGGGTTGGGGGGCAGGGGAGCATATGCCCCCCTAGGCCAGTCCCATAGCGGACTACCTTGCGTTGGGCCACCTGCATTGTTTTTCCTCTAAAATAGGCAGCTGAATTGAGTCTTTCCCCCAGGCTAAAATTTGCCAGCTCTCCCCTGCCTACAAGTCCATCTACTCCGCTCTTTTTGTGTTTGCTATTAATACTATTTCTGTTTGTTGATTATTTGATATTTTTTTAGCATTGTAGAATTAAGACATAATAATAGCAATATATTTGTCCCATGTATTACACCAGGGAAACGGTCTTAATGTTAGAATTTTTTGTAGGCTGGATTTTGTGTTCACTAAAGAGCTTTTTACCATCTTCTAAACAGCTTGTGAAAGGTAAATCATTCTGGTGAAGTCAATTGAAAATGTCACAGTACTTATTTCAAATACCTCCCTTAAAGTATATAGGAAAGGTTACCTGAACCCAGCTACATAAATCAATAAAATTAGGGGCCGTTTTAATTCGGCACCCTGTGCCACAGAGGGCCTCTGGAACTTTGCAGATTTTGCCTTGTACCCCATAGAGGTGTGCAGGAAATCCCATGCTATTGTATACAGAGGTACCCTGAGAAGCGAGCAACCCAACATCATGGTTCAACATCGTGCCGAACTGAATCAATGAGACCGTACTGATTTAGAGAAATACAAAGGACCTGCGCATACAGGCATTCTAATTAATAAAAAGTGAAAAATGTCAAATATTATTGAGACACTTAGGGGTATATTTACTAAACTGCAAGTTTGAAAAAGTGGAGATGTTGCCTATAGCAACCAATCAGAGTCTAGTTACTATTTATTTAGAACATTCTACAAAATGACAGCTAGAATCTGATTGGTTGCTATAGGCAACATCTCCACTTTTTCAAACCCGCAGTTTAGTAAATATACCCCTTAGAGAGTGCTCTATATTTAAAAGAGTTAAACATTTCATCATATATGTCCTTTTATTCTAAGGATAATTGTATCTGTATACACAAGAGGTTGTTACTTATCCACAAGTGTGAGACTGAAGGAATTGATGAATCAGGGATAGTAGCATAGAAATTGCTGAAAATGAATTGGTTTGGCTGGTACAATCTTGGTAATTGTTTCATATTTTGTGTAATTGCTTCGGTAATTGGGACAAATTGCCGGCAACTTTTTACATGTCAATTAAATTGTTAATAACTTAATTGCTCATTACCATTTAATTGTTACTAACTGTTACTAATTTTTTATTGTTAAAAAAATGAATGAAATGAATTTGGTTTCAGAGCTTTCTTTCAGTAGCATATTGGACTGCATATTGCATATTTTTATGTAATGGACACTATATAAAATATACCCGGCTATGCTTCTTAAAATTACAATTAGTCAAAATATAAAATAGCGAGGGGCAGGGTAGTGGCATGATGCTCTTTGGAGATTTTTGTCACACACTTTCAGTTTATTACACATTTGAGGCTTAGGATCTGCTGTTGAATCTCCCTCCTGGACAGCTAAATTGACCAGGAAATCATCTTTACTTGTAAGGTGGCACAAAGATCTGCAGTGTTAGACAGTCGATATAACAAATCATACAAAATACAAAACATACACAGAAACGGAACACGTACATGCCAGGCTGACAAGAGGAGATGCAGTTGTGAGATAGCGGGTAGAGAGGGCTTGTGAGAGCTCACAGTCTAAAGTGAGAGATGTCCATAGACCTGGCCAGGAGATCTCCCGAGAGGTTAGTAGTTTTAATGTCGTCATAGGGCTGCTGAAGGCTTTTTTCCCCCCTTTTTTCTGTCATCTATAATAGTTTACTAGCCCTAGACTATGACAGCTCTGGCTTATGGGGACCTTCCTGGTGCCACCATATTCTGTTTCTTGGTGCAGTACAATATGCCAACTATCCAGTCAGAATCTTAGCCCACTTCACGTTGCTCTGCTTGTGAACCAGTTGCTGCATTCACACTAAACTGTGGGTTTGAAAAAGTGGAGATGTTGCCTTCTAGCAACCAATCAGAGTCTAGATACTATTTATTTAGAACATTCTACAAAATGACAGCTAGAATCTGATTGGTTGCTATAGGCAACATCTCCACTTTTTCAAACCCGCAGCTTGATAAATTTACCCCCTGGTAAAGTATTTATTTTTATTGTTGTCACAGCAACAAAAACAAATAACAATACCACTCTCCATGTCTAACTGTCCACCAACAAAAAAGAATCCAGACAATCTCTAGCACAGGCCTGTCCCACCTGTGGCACTCCATCTATGGTGGAACAAATGTCCCAGCATGCTTTACCAGTAGATAGCCAGCCGATAACTGGCAGACAATGCTGGGACTTGTAGTTTCACCACAACTGGAGAGCCACAGGTTGGCCAGGCCTGCTCTAGCAGAAGGAATGCAGCTTATTAGGGTGAGCATGGGCATCACCACTACTGGTGCCGGGTGAACAGGGTAAGGGTATAATATTTCTTACTCAATCACATTTTTTTAACATCTGTATTGAGTTGAGTTATTTTAGATAAATATGAACAAAGAGATGTGAAGTTTGAAGTTCAGTAAACGTGCTTTGCAGTCGGCAATACAATTTGCAAAAATGTTATTACCATACCCTCACATTTCAATGGCTTCACCTTTCATTGTAATTCTAGTGTGCAGTAGTGACAGCAAACTACTGGCTGCACATTTTTATCATTGATTTGTAAGATGTCACAGTGCTCCGTATTGCCAAATTTGAAGGTTGTGGGAGAGTCTGATAGGGTGTGGTAGGAAAATGCGAAAGTGAGATGGCGGGAGTGGTTACCAGAGACGAGAAAGACAGAAGTGGATCTGAGAGGGCGGGAAGGAGAGTATTTCAAAATGACATTTGAGGTGTATGAAGGGGCGGTGTTGTTTAGGGCTCTGTAGGTAAGGGTCAATAATTTGAATAGGTGTAGAGCAGCGAATCAGGAAGATCAGTAATCCTGCAGCATTTACGATGGACTAAAGTGTGGACAGATGGGTAACTGGAATGCCAGATAGGAGGAGGTTGCAGTAGTCAAGGTGGGAAATGATAAGAGAATGGATAAGAGTTATTGGGTAAGAAAAGGGGTGTATTCTGTCAATATTTCTAAGGTGAAAGCGACAGGAGTGGGAGAGAGTCTGGTTGTGAGGAATGAAGCAGAGGGTGAAGTCAAGTTTGACACCAAAGCAGGGGGCTTGGAAATTGTGGTCTGACTGATGGTGAAGGAGATTTGAGTGAAGGTGGTGACTCTGGGAGAAGGGAAGAGTTTACTCTCAAAAAAGCTGCCTATCAAAATAGCATATATACGCTCATATGCAGAGTGGGAGCCATCTCAAGATATATTCAGCTTTGTACCTGTAGCATATAAATCAGGTTTACATCAGGCATACATACACCCACATACACACAACCAGGGCATAAGCACAAGAAAAGTTTGATAACATTTGTTGATAGTGAAAAACAAATTTGCTACTAGACTTTATATAATACAAACAGATATATTATTATTATTATTATTATCATTATCGTTTATTTGTTAGGCGCCACAAGGTTTCCGCAGCACCGTACACGGCACAAACAGTACACTATACAGGGTAAAACAATACAGAACAATAAACACAAAGTACCAGAACTTCAGAAACTCCAGGCAGGCAAATACTGTAAAGACGGAGCGGAAGAACAGGTGAGGAGACAGGAGGGGAGAGGGGCCCTGCTCATACGAGCTTACATCCTAAGGGAGGGTATACAAAATCAGGCACAAGAGGAGTGAAGCAAAGGGGAGAGAAAAGGAGCCAGGGGAGAAACAGAAGAGGTGGGAGGTTAAGTGGATGGTTGGTAGGTCTATATAATACTCCTTCTCATATATGAATGAATGCAGCAACAGAAATATTTTTAAAATAGACCGACAAAATCCTACAAATGCACCTATCAGCTTCAGAGTTGAATTCGCAATCAGCCAATCAGAAGCAGCTAGTCAGGGCAGGCGAGCGTCATCATCATCATCATCAGTGTGTATTTTCACCTTTCCTCTAGGTGGTGCAAAAGTTACAGCTCCTGACATATGTGTCTCTGTGCTTTCCTGCCTCAGCCGTATTTGTGAGAATACGGCCTTGCTGTACTTGGCTTGCGATACACTACCACATCCATCCCGCGTTCAAACGCCTCCAGGTGCAAGTGTCTGATGCGTGCAATTTTGAATGCGTGCATGCTCTATCTTTGTGGATGTGTGCGGTGCAAATTTTGATAATGTACACTACACAAATGGGCAAACTCGGCATTAGGCAACAGGTCTATATATGACCAATTCTAATGGTGATACAGGTGGTAAAGGCTTAGTCCTGTCCTATAAATTGACAGCACATTGCAATCCAAACTAGAGTCACAAATCTACATCTTATTTATTTACTTGCCATTCTAGTATAAGCATACAGTACCAAATCACCCTTCATGTGTGTTTTATGACAACATTTCGTAATAAACATTGTAATCCAAACTATTGCTGTTGAAAATAATTCTTGACATTCTGTCCTTGGTCCAGGAGAGACAGGTGAATAGGGAGGGGTGTGTAGAATACAACAGTCAAAAACAAGTGCACAGCAACCATAGAGTACCAAACTCTGTGCCCCAGTGCCCTCCACCCAACAACAACTAATAATCCAGACAACCTCTAACAGCAGGAAGACAGAATACTAGGAAGGGAGCATGTGGGCATCACCATTACTGGTGGCGGGTGAGAGGGGTACACAGCCCTTTTTCCCCCACAAAATTACATTATTTTTCCACGTCCTCTGAGATGGCAGCATTACCGGGTAAACTACGACCTATATGAAGAAAACCATTAAAACACACAGGGAACATATGTAATAACGACCGTCCCATAGTCTCATCAACCTCATGACTAAGCTAAGACTTAAATGAAGCCAAACAATATTTTGGGAGAAAAATGTAAAAATTGAACTTAAAGAAAGTGAGTGACCCTAAAGTGGTAGCGGGTTGGACGATGGATGGACATTTTCTTGATTTCCTCAGTGCGCATATTCAGGAGGATCCACATGGGTCAGTTCCACGGACTGGGCAATAAGCATGCACTATGAAACGTGTCTGCAAGTCAAATTAGCATATTTGCTCAATTGAAGTCAGAGTGGGTTCGTAAATGAGCCTTATAGAAAATTTAAATAACAATATATAGAAATGATGATTTTTTTTTTTTATATTCTATTTTCTTTTTAACAATTAGGGACGATGGCAGGATTTGGTGTAATTCATTAAAATTTTGATATACTTCCATAAAGCTTAGGGATGGAGGAAGGAATTTGTTTCCTTTTTAAATTCAATACAGTAAATTGTATTTATTTTTACAAAGGTTGCAGCCCTGTCTTAATGGCAGCGTCTAAACATATATAGTATATGTCCTATCTCATGTTTTACATTGTAGAGTTTCACGTTGTCCCATTGTATATTATTATATATCTATATGTGGAAAAAATATGTTCTCTAACATACAGTTTATAATTATTTCTATTAATAATAACTACATCCATTTAGCTAAAACTTTAATTTATTATTTTTCAAAACTCCTTAGCTCATATAACATATAATGGAGTAGGATGTCCTTAAATGTGTTAGCTATTCTGCAATCACAAAAAAATGCTCAGAATCCAAAGTATTAAACAGTTCATGACAAAATTCTTCCGATGATTAAGAAATGGAGC
The DNA here is from genome assembly GCF_038048845.1 of Mixophyes fleayi. Taxonomy (NCBI): domain Eukaryota; kingdom Metazoa; phylum Chordata; class Amphibia; order Anura; family Limnodynastidae; genus Mixophyes; species Mixophyes fleayi. The sequence goes on from NC_134405.1 coordinate 72,108,522, forward strand.
CTGGAATGCCAGTGATCTAACTGCCAAGTTATATAGCGTTATTCTATAATGGACTATACACATCTTCCAAGCTTTCTATGGTGAGGGAGATTCCATGAACCAACATTTACAAATGCTGAAAGCAGTTCAGATGAACTGGATTGAATTAGGAAAACTTATACAGGGCCGTGTGAAAATGAGGCTTGGATAAAATTTGACGCACTGTGAGTAACTTCAGTGTGTCTCATACTTGCGCTCTCCTGCGCTTGAGAGAGACAAAAGTCAGCCATATCCCTTAGAGATGTGTCAGATTTTGACTTACATATATCTTTAAGATATGCCTTTTATCAATTGTATTTTTGCATGCCCCATAGGCCTGATGCAAGTGTTCGGGTTGATGATGACGACAGAGGCATTTGTGCAGGAATATCCAAACGCTAGATTTAAAGTTCCTTGTATCTTAAGATATGTGCAACTCAAATTACAGCAGCAGAAATGTAACTGTATAGATGCATTTTTTATTTGTAATGCTTAACCCCAAATCAGGCCGATAATGCAGATTTTTTTTTTAAATTGTTTGAGCCATAAGGGATATATTTTATTTCTGGACTACTGGATCCTTTTGAAGCAAGCTGCTTGATAGTACATGTTTTTCTTATTGGTTTAAGCCCTTGTCACACATTGATAATTACCGGTGCAGCCCAATTATTTCTGCAGCCCAAAGGACTGTGTAACACCGTGAAGCTATTCTCTTAACTAAGATTACTATTATTTTATACTTTTTGCTTTGTTTGGGTTGCTTCCTTTTCAGTTATATTTTACCTTTTGAGCCTTTTAATTCCAGCATATTGGTATTATTGGAAGACAACATTACATATTACACACTTGTACTTGTCTTATGTTCAATTTATATTTGCAATCACCTAATTTTCCAACATTTATATTTTTGTCTACAAAATAAAATACATAAAATATAAAAATGTGGTAAGCACTGAAAAGGAATGGAATATATATAATATATATATATATATATATATATATATATATATATATATATATAAGCATATAGTGCAAATATAGTAAAAATATTCAGGTCAGTGAAGAAATGTACTAAAAATTACCCAGGATCCTTATCAGCAGCTTAAGCAGCCTTCTTGACAAGTGGAAGAGATGTTGGATTTTTCATGTAAATTCCAAACACCCAGCTGTCTCTGCTTTATGTGAAAGAGCCACTGGGAATAGTTGTGAAGTTTTCATGGGCGATTTAAACATTAACTGAACTGTCTTCCTGCAGTTTCCCTGAGAAGCCTCTGGCTTCCTACACAATAGAGGATACATACACAGGAGATTCCAAGATGAAGCCTGAGGCACCTCTGTCTTCAATCGTCATAAGCAAAGGGACTGTGCAAATGTACACAGAGCTGATAAATATTCCTGCTTTGCTGCAGCAGTTCTCAGGGGGACAGATAACTTTGCATTGTATTAACATCGATTAAAGTCCCCGAAATTTCTTATGAGCTTATACTGTAAGGAAACATCTACTTCATCTGTTTTCATTTGTGAAGATGTATGAATCAATCTAAGACTGATGGATCCCAGCAGACTTCAGATACGGTCCAAAATTCAGTACTTTCAAAAAGACACAAGCACATTTTCTTACATGTTGAATTTGACTTGTCCTGGTTATAATTGATAATGCTACTATACAAAATCCACTTAGCAATCAATATACAACCTTTTTCTTTTCTATAACTGTCTTTACATGCCCACTACGTGTTACCTCTAATTGCGCTTTTCAACCTTTCTTCTTTCATATTTTCACTAAAAATATAAGTGTCACAATGAAATGCATTTTAAATAATCTGTTTCAATAAATACTAACATACACAGGATAAAGAATACGAAACGATGGCGACAATTGCATGTGATGTATAAATATAAGATTACCTGTACTATGCAGTGAGTCAATACTGACGAATAAGGATATTTCCAGAGGAATACATTCCAGAGACAAGATTCCCTCTGGAAATCAGGGATGATAGGTATCTGGCTAGCCTGCTAGTGTAAGGAGACTAATGGTACCTCATATCTGACTGGTTGCTATAGCTGCAGCACAAAAAAAAGCACTTGGCACCAATATTGCAAATACATCTGCAAATAAAGTATTGCGATGGGAGACAAATTCTAAGTCATCTAGCGGTAGTGGCCCCCGCTCACTTTATGTGAGCAGCATATCTCCCCCTCACATGGTTTGTATCTGCCCCTATTGCAAGCAGTGAGGATTCTGGGATCCTGTCAAACTACAGTAGATAGTCTCTATGTATGACGCTTGCAGTGCCGTGACTGTTTGCAGTGCTTGAGGAAAGTATACCTGGTATTGTGCAACTTGTGTCCATTTCAACTCACAATAATGTTCTCTATTGTTTCCTTTTTGTTGACTGGATTCTTTTTTGTCATAGAATTTTCGACTGTGATGTTACCATACTCACCCTAAGTCACCTCACCATTTCCTACCAACTGCACCGTGCTGGTCACCGAAACCAGAAGTGCCACGTGCCTGATGCTGCAATTACGAAGCGGGCATTTCAGCATCAGAAATGTGGTACTTCTGGAAACGACGTTCCTGATATATTAACCGGCTACAAATATAATATTGCGTTCTGCAATTTATACAAATGACTAGTAATACATTACCTGTGGAATAAAGTGGCAGCACACTGCCACAGACAGAAGAAGAGGTATGTTTATGCTAGGGATGTTCACTGACCCCTGTGTTTTGATATTGGATCTGTATTTTTTTGCAAAAATTGTTAAAAAATGCTAAAATCACATAATTGGCTCTTTTTTTTTTGTTCCTACATTATTATTAACCTCAATATCATTAATTTCCAGTCATTTCCATTCAATTTTGACCATCGCACAGGTCACAATATTATTTTCATCCACTTTCGGACAAACACTGCAGCGAATTGGCTGGTTACTAAGCGACAGAACAACGATACAAACACACGGCAGTTTATATCACATCTACTGCAGTGGCAGAAAAGAGAAGTGGTGCAATTGTTCTTCGGCCCTCCCACACAGCCTTATGGTGGATTGCCAAATGATGATTGTAGGGCTGCAGACTAGACAAGGCTATAAAGTCGACAAGATAATGACATTGACAGTATTATTAGGGCAACAATTGAAATGTAGACAGTATTATCCCTAACGCTAACCCTTTCCCTATCTCTAGATCTGTCCCTATCCCTATTACTGTCCCTATCCTTATCCCTGTTCCTGTCCCTAGACCTGTCCTTAACCATATCCCTAGACAATAATAACATTGTCCACATTTGAATAGTCTACCTAATCATACTGTCCACCATGTGAATTGGCGACCCAATAATACTGTGTGAGCAATGGCATTGGAGTCTGGAGAGTGACAAGAACACTGCTACCCCTCATATTTTTGTGTGAGCAATGGCGCCTGATCGCCGGTGGAGGTAGATACTTATGGAATCCAAAAGCCGCAAGATGCGACGTTGCAACAATTACATTTTGCCTCTATTTCAGTTCTGAGGAAGCAGGAAAATACTGAGCCGATTTGCAATGTTCGGGGGAGCTTGGTGTCACACACCAGGCTCTCAGGTTTTGTCACTTACCTCTACGCTGCCTTCCCAAGTTGTCCCTGCGGTCCTCAGGTTCTGTTGATTTCAGACCTCTCTGTAAGATGCTGTCCAGTCTGTCTCTACTCCAGAGATCCCTCCAGAATCAGAGTATGGGCGCGACCATCTTGGATTCGGTCACATGATTACTCTCAGTCAATCAGATGATAACAGCCTCCATTTCAGATTCTCTCCAAAACCAGTCCATGAGAGCTGCCATCTTGGATATAGTCACCTGATCCATCTCAGCAACTCAGAGTTCTGCTTCTGTCCAGCTGATTGCAGTTACCAATCAGGAATCAACAACAACAACTATAAAAGGACTTCCTGGAGCTCTTACCTGTTACCAGTGCAACGTTGTATTTCAGACGCCAATCTAGTTGCCAGCAGATTGCAGTCTTGCTATATATCTCACTACAGTATTGCTATTTATCCAGCTCTGACAGTGCAGTCTGCGTTCTGGCTCCAGTCCGATTACAGCAATCTGGTTCCATTCTGGTTAAAGCATTCCAGTCACAAAACTCTGGTTCCATTCCGGGTACAGCAATCCTCTTACAGCATTCTGGTTACAGCAATCCTCTTCCAGCATTCGGTCCAGCATTCCGGTTCCAGTCCGGTCCAGCAATCCAGTTCCTGTTTGCTCTCCCCTGTTAGTGTAATCACCATCTGCACTACTCCATTCTCTACATGCAGAGGAACATTATCAGGCCACCCAGCTTTGTTCACGTAGTCACCAGTCCAGCTCCAGAGACACAACCCAGTCTGGGTACAGACAGATCCTCAGGCGTTGACACTCGGTTTTTCCAAAACCGAGCCTGCACATCCCTAGTTTGTTGTACATATGTAGCCAGACACTGTACTACTGTACATATGTAGAAAGAGAAGCATAAACTGTTATGTTGTGTCCTGGAATTGCAAATGGAAAATGTTCTTGTATATGAATAAACATACAATAAAGACATAAGGTGGACAGGATTTGACATTAAGGGACCGACTTTGCTACGTCTCTTAAAACTCTTCATAGTATAATAATATCAATAGGTTGTAAGATTTTTTTCTCTCTAAGAACCCATGGATTTCCTTCCAGACTGAGACTGATTATCACTGACTCTACATACAAGACAAGCATGGCCCTGGTCACTAGGTGAGGGCTAGACTATAAGGATGTGTATATAAAAAATTCCCAATATAGTGTTTTATTACAATAACAAAATATATGTAGCATTCACAAGCCATTGCTTAAATGATTTAACAGGGTATGGACTGCCAGTGTATATCTTTTCAAACCTACAGAATTTAAGCAGAACCATAATTATGTATTATTTAAAACATCATAACATTTCTTTGCAGGCTGGTACTTTCCCTCCTTCAGTAGATTTCAATGTAATAGGAGAGCCTATCACACTTGTGTTCTTGTGAGATCTGTATGTATGGGTGGGGCTAGAGCCAAGCTATAGCCAATTACTGCAGTAGAACATTCCAAGGATTGGGCCGACTTGTAGCCAATCACATACTAACTGTCCCTATAAATTGTCCAGAGATATAGGGCCTGATTCATTAAGGAACTTAGGCAAGAATTTGAGTAAGTTTTCTTACTTAAGTTTTCTGGACAAAACCATGTTGCAATGCAAGGGGTGCAAATTAGTTTATTATTTTGCACATAAGTTAAATACTGGCTGTTTTTTCATGTAGCACATCAATTGGTCAATAGAAAATCTTCATTATTGTCCAATGATAATAAATAGACCCCTAAGAACGAAAGAATATTCACAGCGATAGACCAACCTTCAGTCAATCAGAGCATTAGAATGTTTTCATCTCCATAAGAAAGTTGTTCCTACATTTAACTTGTTTTCCTATCATAACCCTTCATCTTTCCATTAAGTGATATACAGAGCTATATATGTCATACTTAAGAATTGGTTTAGTTTGGTCTCTTTCCTTCTTGACATCTGCAGTTCCTAGGGAAACCCAAAGAATTTCTTAAAGTAAAAACTCTGATCTTGTCCATTCTCTGTTTGCACCACTATCAAAGGCTGGTAGTGCTCTGACTGCTTCCCATTACTCTTACAGGGAGTCTCTGTTCATGCATAAGTAGTCACACATGGGCAGTAGAACTGGAGTCTGGCACTTGGTCGTCCACTTTCAGATTTCATTAAATGAAAATAATACATTTTGGAATAAAATAAAAATGTTGAAAAAATTAAAATAAATCAATAAATAAACTTCTTTTAGAATGTGGGAAATATAGAGCCTCTCATTGTTTAGAATTAGATCCACTCTCTTAGCGGGAGTGCCTTCACTGGGCGGGTGGCTTATCCTATGTTTACAAATCTGTGTAACTGAGACTACTTCTTTTTTGGTATAATTTCAGCTATTTTACTAGTTCAGAGCAGTGTGATAACTCTCCCTTTCTAACAGCTGCTGTGAACGTATAAATTGATTGAGTGACCATTTCTGTACGGATAAAAGATGTTACAAGCAGTACTTGGCTTTAAGAGGAACAATCTTAAATACACCATAAGCTCTAACTGGCCTCGGTTACAGAGGTTACCAGAGAATCATTGCGGAGAACAGCACAGAGGAAGAAGGAGCGGGTGGGTGTTCAGTTCAGGACCTTGGACCCTGCACGAAAGCTGGAAAGTGGGGCTAGGTTTGGAGCAGAATAGAGACAGGATTATCCCAGGTCTGCGATACAGAATAAGCTGTCCTCGTAGCTTTTCGAAAACTGCATGCTGTGTACCACACATACTAAATCTGCTGCACATTATCGGATTAGCAGAAGATTACAGTAATTAACAGAAGGACCAAATTAACCACGTTTCCAGCTGTTTTTGGAAAGAGAGCACGACACTGACGAGAGGGTAGGGTATCACTAGGATATAATAACATACACTAATACCAATCCTGTTTCAATTTGTACAGCCCTATCAGTGGCAGAAAAAATATTGCTCGTAGTTTAAACATTATTAAAGAATTTGTGCTTGCAAAAGATGGGTATTGAACTTGTTCAGTTTGAGAACTAAGTCATTGCTGACATTGCTGACAGTTTAATAGAATCATATACAAAAATAATTGACAAACAAGCCAAAGTGAATGAACAGTCTAGGAAGCCAAATGGCTTCATGGACACATTTACCTTGTCCGGGGTGACTTGTTATCTGTGGTGTAACATTCAGTAGTGTCCCTCTTGTACACAGGAGAGCATAATGAAATGAAATTATATTATTATAATATATTATAATATATGCCCATTGTAACAAAATAGTAAAAAATAACACAAGTACACGATTGTCACTTTAATTGAATAACACACCACCCACATAAATTTACCACTTTATTAAACAGAAAATAAAAATGTTTTTTTTCTTGCGTGCTCCATCGCAGCCCAAATGGGGGTATAGAAATACTGCCTCTAAATGACTATAACCCGGACTCCCGATGGTTACTTCCACTAGTGGGTGTTGTATGCAGGCTCCATATCATACTTGTCTAATTTCCTGAGAATGTCCAGGAGTCCCCAAATTTGGGGAGTCTCCCGAACTCCCAGAAGAGCAGGCCTCCCTCCAGGATCCACCCCCCCATCATATTGAATGGGGTAGAGGTGGGGCGTTACACAGTGCAGCATTACAAAGCAGTGGGTGGGGGCACTGTGACGTGACTGCGTTACAAGGGCCCCCCTCCCCGCACTTGCCACCTGACCTCCCCTATGGGATCTCCCAGAGGGAGAGATTTTTAATGTTGGCAAGTATGCTGCATGATTGGAAGCAACATATACGACAAACTAATGTCTCCTCTCTGTCCATCTAAACTGCTAGTAGGTATGTGTATATTTCTTATGTCGGCAAACAAAGTATTTCCAGAGAATCTTGAAAATATTAACATGTGTAGGGGATGAGTCCCTGCAGTGTTTTGTCCCAGAAGTCTTGAAACTAGATGTGAAGTATGCTAGCAGTTGGGATTGACTCCCTTGTGTCTAAAAAGGGGCACAGACAAAAAACAGGTTTCAACTGAGTGACCCACGTATTCTTTACATGCACTTTTTATCAATAATCCTACGTTTTATAGCTTCCAGGTTATTTAAGTGTGTTATGTACTTCTATTGTGTCATTTACATACAGGGTGGTGTTTCATTTTGAAATATCTTTGTTATGTGGTAGATAATAAGTGAAACATCTGTCAAGGAAGACAAATAATAATTTGGAACACAATATGAAGGAGAAAGATTTTAAATCCCTCCACCACCAAAAGAGCTCTTTCAGTATTAGTGGTGTTTATCTGTGTTGTATACATACGCTGTTCTTGTGTCACTGTCTGCTTCATGTGACCTGGTCTCCTCACAGCATTCACATTTTTGACACTAGAAATCTTTTGATTAAAATAGCACTAATGGATTCTTATTATTGTATTTACATATTTTCCACCCAAAAAGTAGCATAAGGCTGTGATTGACTGCATATTACCTCACAAAGATATCATAGTTTTCTGTCTTCAGTAAACGGAAGCCTTATGATCTAGCTGTCGTAGATTCCAGTCTAGCTAAGTAGGACAGCTTTACTATGTCATAACTGAGAGACTCTTGAAAGGTGGTTATTAAGACTGAAGGGGGGAAGTAATCTCTTCAGTTGTCTGTGGACACTAAGGTGGATTCCAGGGCTTTACAGGAGTTAAATACAATAAACAAATCTATACCCGGACTCAATAATGTTTCCTTTTCAAGGACAAGTTTAATATTCCTATTAATGTGTTTGTTTTTTTTCTAGCTAAGCAAAGCCGTGACTACTCAGTTTGGCTGACTTGTCCTTGTGATTTTAAAATCACATTTAGGGAAGATTTACTAACCTGCGGTTTGATCAAACAAATCGGTTTTCATGCTTTTTGATGCCTGGTTTTAAGACCGTGCAGTGTACTGGAGGTCAAACCGCAAATGAAACCGCATTATTCTAAATTGTAACGTTTACAACTCCAATCCAAATTTTTAACCATGGAAGATATAAAAAAACAGTTCTACGTATTAAGCGGCGGTTAGCCAAACAGACAGTAAAAAAACAAATAAATGTGATTCAGACAGGGGATATACACTATATGGCAAAGGTATTTGGCCACACTTGTTAATTATTAATTCGAGGTTCTCCAATGAGACCCGTTGCCAGAGGTGTATAAAATCAAGCACCTAGCCATGCAGTCTCCATTTGCAAACATTTGTGATACAAAATGAGTCGTTCTGAAGAGTTAAGTGACTTCAAGAGTGGTACTGTGATAGGATGCCACCTTTGCAATAAGATGATTCGTGAAATTTTATTCCCTGGTGGATATTCCACAGTCAACTGTCGGTGATATTATTATAAAGTAGAAGCGTTTAGGAACAACACCAACTCAGCCACAAAGCAAAACACCACGTAAAATCACAGAGCTGGGTCAACGACTGCTAAGGCGCATGGTGCGTAAAAGTCGCCAATGCTCTGCTGATTCCTTAGCTTAAGAGTTCCGAACTTCCACTGGCATTAAGCACAAAAACTGTGTGGTGGGAGCTTAATGGAATGGGTTTCCATGGCCGAGCAGCTGCATGCAAAGACCAATGCCAAGCGTCAGATGGCGTCGTGAAAAGCACACAGACACTGGACTGTGGAGCAGTGGAAACATTCTGTGGAGTGACGCATCACGCTTCTCTGTTTGGCAGTCAGATGGGCGAGTCTGGGTTTGGCAGATGCCGGGAGAACGTTACCTGTCTGACTGCATTATGCCAACTGTGAAGTTTGATGGAGGGATAAATGGTATGGGGATGTTTTTCAGGGTTTGGGCTAGGCCCCTTATCTCAAGTGAATGGCATTCTTAATGCTTCAGCATATCAATTCATTTTGGACAATGCTACGCTTCTAACTTTGTGGCAACAGTCTGGGGAAGGCCCTTTTCTATTCCAACATGACCGTGCCCCAGTGCACAAAGCAAGGACTACACAGACATGGGTTGATAAGGTCAGTATGGAAGAACTTGACTGGCCTGCACAGAGCCCTGACCTCAACCCCATCAAACACCTTTAGGATGAACTGGAGTGGAGATTGTGAGCCAGGCCTTCTCGTCCAACATCAGTTACTGACATCATAAATGTTCTACAGAATGAATGGGCACAAATTCCCACAGAAACACTCCAACATCTTGTGGAAAGACTTCCAAGAAGAGTAGAAGCTGTTATCGCTGCAAAAAAGGGACCAACTCCATATTAAATTATATGTATTTGAATACAATGTCATTGTAGTCCCTGTTGGTGTAATGGCCAAGTGTCCGAAAATTTTTGTCCATTTAGTGTAGCTCAAACCACATGCTGTTTGACGTATTTGCCTGTCGGAACAGGATAAATTAAATAAAGGTTTTTTTTGGTTTTTTTTTAAACAGCCCTCCCTTCCATATTCTGTAAGCCCAGCTTATTCAGCATCGGGCCCAGTCCTCTAGGATGGACCCAAAAGACAATCAAACCCCCACACCTAGAGGGTAGCGGCCCAATGGCGAGTACCACTTGGCCCCTGCTAGTACCACTGGCTGCTGGGTACCAGGGTAATGCACTAATCATAGTGCCCGTTCTGTGGCACTACAAGTGGCAACATGCACAGTAGATACAATACATACTTGCACTAGCAGTGGCACAAGAGCCTGTGCACTACAAATAAATAATATTGCACCTGGTAGGTAAAGAAATAAATCATAGTGTCCCTGGTGGATCAAGAAATAATTCATAGCGCTGCTGGCAGATAAAGGAATAATTAATTTTACACGCTGGGTGATAAAGGAATAATATAACCCCGTTAGATAAATTAATACAAGAAAAATGAATACATTTTTATTGCTGCCTTAATGAAGAAATTAATATTACCCCCATAATTTCCAAGTAACTCTTGTATCCTGACTAAATACTTTCCTAAAATCTCCTTTTCTTTGTCTGAAGTAATCCACAGTGAAGAAAGATAATCTAAAAAAGAAACCTGTTGGCAGAACAGGTGCAGTCTCTTATCTGTGATTGACTGAGCAGTGTAAGAGGCCTCACCTGATTGGCCGCCTAGCTATTAAGTAGACAGGTTCACTGGAGAGTAACTCATTTCGCATCAGATGCTCCCGGGAAGCGGTGTGTTCCATCCGTAGGGTTTTATAACAAAATTTTCATTTGGATCATATTTCTTCATTTTGAATTACGTCAGTCAAAGAAAAGAAGAACATTTTTGATAAGTATTAAGTAAGCATCCAAGATTTACCTCAAGGATGTACACAGTGCCTTAGCGGTAGTTTATTTTAAGATCACACTCCTCTAGTTGGGTAAAAGGGCATTGTTACATTTTAGGCAGAACTACGGATATGTTTTCCCACTAACAGATTATGGTGATTACCTTTATCTTCCTTAGATGCGGTTCAGACAATTCGAACCACTGAAAAAGAGGTTGTGGACAGAAGAATGACAGGCTGCAAATTAATAGACATTGTGAAAACGTTTTCATACTTGCCAACTCTCCCGGAATGTCCGGGAGACTCCCGAAATTCGGGTCGGTCTCACGGACTCACGGGAGAGCTGGCAAATCTCCCCCATCCTGCTACTGGCACCCCAAAATGACGCGATTCGCATAATTTTGGCCCGCCCCGGGAAAAAACTGCATTTCCGTTGCGGGGGTGGGGCCAAAATGACGCGTTTGTCCGCGCCCCGCCCCCTCCCGCCCTCTAGTCACACCCCTCTCCCAGAAAGAGCTATGAGAAAGTAGGCAAGTATGGTTTATCTCACTGATGAACATCCTTGGAATGAGAGACTGTGATGCCTGGAGACTGGCTGAACTGGATGATCTACACAACAGGAGCCGCAAGAATTGTGTGTAAAACACAATGCAGTCAGAGGCAAAAGTGCTCAATGATGAAAAACAAGATAGTAATAGTTGAGCAATATAGCAAAAGCTTTATCTGAATATACTTTCTTCCTTTGCAAAATCCCAAGTTTTGAAGTACCTGGTGCCCAGACAGAGCCCCTCTGAGGAGATATATGTGTTTGTTTTCATTGTGCATGATTCTCGCAACCATGGTGTCCTTACTCTGTCATCCACAATATACACATCCTATATGATTAGATAATTAGATTATTATAAGCTCCAGTGGAGCAGGAACTGATGTATATGAATAAAACTCCCTTGTTGTACAGTGCTGCGGAACGTATTTTTCATGTATATACAGAGGATAATGATAACTACATTTTCTCATAATGTAGATTACACATTTTGGCCATGAGGTACTCAATACTCGGTGAAGAATATTATGTCACTGATTAGAAATAATTAGCAACTGTTATCATACAAAGCTGCACATGTTGATATACATATTTAATATATATGTGAAATGCTTTGTGTGTGGGTGTACCTGTTCACACTCCTGTTTGTAAACAGATGTACCGAGCATGCAATGCTTTGGTCTAGCACAAAAACAGTCTGTTCAGCACAAGTCATGATGTATTGTTAGTTTTAGAACAGGAGATTTATATTTTCCCATTGTCGGTCTAAGCCGAAATCAGATATCGCCTGCTCCTTGGTCTCAACTAACATTCGGACACCCTGAGAAAAGACTCCTCTCTCGCAGCTTTCAACTATATGTGTGTGTGTGAAACTCTCCACAGCTTATTACATGTAACAAAGCAATACCTGACACATCCAAACTCCAATAACAGAAAGACTGTAGCTGGGGAAAAGGATCTTCGCTAGAAGTATACTAATCATTATCAGCTATTTATGTAGCGCCACCAATTCCATAGCGCTGTACAGAAAACTCACTCACATCAGTCCCTGCCCTATTGGAGCTTACAGTCTAAATTCCCTAACATAGACACACACACAAAGAGACTGACACACACACACACACACACACACACACACACACACACACAGAGACTAAGGCCACTTTAATAGTGGCCAATTAACCTACTAGTATGTTTTTCGGAGCACCTGGAGGAAACGCACACAAACACAGCGGGAGGACATACAAACTCCACACAGAGAATGTTATGGTCGCGAATCAAACTCATGACCCCAGTGCTGTTAGGCAGATGTGCTAACCACTAAGCCACCCATTTGTTTCTTATTTTTTTAAAGGCTTTATCTTACACTATGATCATATATAGAATAGTTAACGTGCTGCTGAAATAAGTCACCAATTAACTGATTCCAAAGATTTACAGCTTCAAAAGATATTTATTAGTCTTAATAAAATGAGTTAATTATTATTGAGTGCTGCCCACTTCATATGGATTTGCTGCTGGAAGCTGATCTGACCAGTCTTGTCTTGTACTAAAATAAAAATAATGAAATAAAAATAAGCTACTTTGAGTGCTTTGGATATCTATTAGCATACATACAGGTAGAAATCACCCACAACCGGACCATATGCCAGTAAATGTAGCCATGTCTACTCCGTCTTCGAGCGCAAAGGACACTTACTACAGCCTACAATTTCGGGGAGTGAATGGGGCGGGGAAGGGAAGTTTCTTCATAGTCAATTTACAGTAAGGGGGCGACAAACTCAAGCGCACGCAGCCACGTCCGAATCAAGCTCTGCGCATCGCAGCGTTACTTGTTTTCTGCTGTATCTCTTGCTCCAGCTACAGGGCTAGTCTAAGTCCTGACTAATGATTACAGTTTCATATGCTATAACATGTGTTTGCAAACAGGAGCAACTGTAAAAATGTATTTTATGTTCAGCAGACATTAAGATCATCCTAATAAATGTATTTCATTTGGGGTGGGGGGATGTAGAAGTACCCCACTGAAGATATTCTCCCGCTAATTCCGCTCTGTCTACATGCGCACCTCTGTCTGGTTAGAAAGTTTGCTCAGAGCATAGCGCTTTGTCGTTATTTTGGCTTTTCTGAATTTTGCTTTGAAATCCGGTTTCTGATCTTGCTTTTACCCATGTGTGCTTGTGACCCTGACCTTCAGCTTTCCTGACATTAAACACAGTCTACCCGTACTGACCTCTGGCATGTCTCTACTTGGGTGTCTTGTCTCTTGATTTTGGGCCCTTCTTGTGACAGCTGCCGGTAGTGGGACGAACCTGAAGGCAGCAACCAGTGGGTGTCCCGCCCAAAGTGTATAGCTGCCAGTTGAAAAAGAATGGTATACCTTAATGTATACTCTCCATCATTGTGCCGATGTTAACTGGTGGAACATGCACATGCTGCTGCAAAGCATCAACGAGCACAAATAAGTGTGCATGGTCACTCCAAGCTGCTGACCTGCATGCAATGCACGTCTGCAGCCTTAGACCACCGCAAACCTCTCTCCCATTGTCTAAATATTGGTCCATTCTTAGCTTTTATAACGTGTTGATCGGAAATAAGTGTCTGAAGACAACCTCATATACTGAAATAGCAGGTCATATATCGAACATATGTACTGAACACTGCCTTCCAGGAATACAATATGGATCATGTATACATTAGCCATCCTGTCTATTAGCGTGGCATTGAAGGGGTTACACTCGATATATATAAGGCATGTGTATCACGTTGCTTTCCTCAGGCTGCGCTGAAGTGTAATTTGTCTACAGAACCCCTGTTACAGATATTATGGGAGAAACAATAAAAGAGGAGAGGAGAGAAAAATTCAATTTAGACTTAATGTCTGAGGATCTCCGCTGTGCACTGCATCTGCTTGTTTTATCAGCCACAATAAGAAAATAATGTGCTCTGACGCCTTGTTATGGTAAGGTCAGCCATAACCGCCTCTAATAGCGGGTAACAGATGTGGTGGGCCAGGAAGACAAACAGCAGCAGTACTTATGATATTACATAATTACAGATAGTAATATTCTGCTCCCGTACCAGCCTATAAGTTAAAATAAAACAAATCAATAAACAGGTTTTTTTTTTATTATGTTGGGTAAAATTAAATACAAGTTGGATGTATGAGCTTAATTTCATATGGAGTTGAGTGTGACACCAAATTGCTAAGACCATCAGTTCACTACTGTATGCTATTGGGGCACCCTGCTACTTCCACTAACTAACTTGTCTTTATTGCTTCCATTCCTCTCCTCACATAATGATACTGTCCTTATCATATGCAGCCCCGTCCTCACTATATTTCTCTGATCCAATAATATTATTGTTATTATTATTATTATACCAGCAAGTTCCCTGTTATCAGTCTCTTTTATCACCATAATTATGGATGTCTGCGACATTAAATAGGGACTGAATCATCTTTACTACACTTTACACACTATAACTAATAAAGTATATTTCATTTTTTGTGCCACAATAGATTGTGATTTTATTTTAAGAAATTAATCATACAAGAACGGTTTTGGACAGTATTTATTTGAATGTCATCTACCCAACTAAGTTGGACCAATCAGAAATAAGACCAAACTTTTAGACACACCTCTTAGCACTTCAAAAAACCTACCACCAGATAGAGACGCTATACACATCCCTGATGAAGGTGGTATACCACTGAAACGCGTTGGATCGGAGTCACATGCACGATTACAGCACATACAGCCTTGCTACTTGGTCCTGGATAAGTTTTACAGTATAACGCACAGAGGCAGAGGGCCTGATTCTTTAAGACATGCAAAAAGAATGTGTTGTGCATATTATTAAAAACGTACACAAATCGGACATACACAAGACTGTATTCAACAAGGAACAGATGTAAAGATACGTCTGTTGATGAATACTGGTTAGGTCCGCTCTGCTCGAACAGGCAATACACTGCAAGATACGTACAATACATAGCAAGTCAAAAACAAAAACACAGAAGAAAAAAACAAACTATTAATGTATAATGTTAGTAAGTCATTAAAGACAAAATATTAAAAAATAAAAAATATATTTTCCTAAGCTTTAAAATATTTAAAATAAATACAGAGATGTTTGTTTCTGGGCATGCACAGAGCGATTTATAGGTATTGTTATTTGTGAATCAGTAATATCATTATTTCCACCACTGTCGAAAAAAAATAAAAAAATACCCCTATTGCTAAATAACTTATTGCTCAGACACATTAAGCATTGAGTGAACTTTTGAACCACAGCAGACGGGAATCCACCGTGCGAGTACAGCTTAGGTATTACACATAAAAATAGGCTGCACCCAGCTCTGCCACCAGAAATTGCGGGGCTCAGTACAAATGTAACAGGCGGGGCCCCCTCCTTTCTTCTCTCACCTCACCCCCATTCATTTTTAAATTATTCTCAACCCAACATTTGCCTCCCCACCAATGGAGTGGTTTATTTACCTCTCTGCGTTTTTTTGCTGTCTCCTTTTGGCTCCTCTCTATTGACAACGCTGTGACTGGAGCAAATAGTGGCAACTATGGGGCCCCATTTCTGGAGCGGAGGCAGATATACTGCCTACAAATGGGTCCACTGCCGCATCCTTAATTATGTGCAAAGGTCTCTTCCCACACCAGCTCTCACTTCTCAGACGCAGCTGCTGCCTAGAAATGGTGCCTGCTACCTCCCTTAATTCACTGCGGTGGCCCCCAGCCCTAATAAATTTGTTTGGGCCCAGGGCTGGTGGCCCCCCACTATGCTGTACTCCATGTACCCCCCTGATGACAGCCCTGGCTACACTCAAGCAGGATGGTAACTCACCCATTCCTGGAAGCAGAGGGTCTCCCTGGGCATATGAGATTTTACAGATGAGGGATGGCTTAAAGAAGGTCTGTACTTTCATGTTTTATTCAATCAGTGGTTTTGTGGCCACTTGGCATCACTGACCCATAGGCATAGATCAGAGCTGATAGCCACGAGCCTTAGCCAACCATGAGTAGCTGCATCAACAATCTCCATAATCATAGGTATAATCAAGTATATGAAATTGTTTGTAAAGTGCTACAAGTATTTTTGATCTGATCGACTGTGTTTTTGCATACACATGATACCACCTCGATGTGAAGATGATCACTGTTTGTGAATCTACACTCAAAAAATATCTATCTGGTAAAAGTACCAGGTATGTCCCAATTTTGGATATACATGCAAGGACACACAACAGATATTAGTAGGGCAGAATGAACACCGGGGTTTGGACTCGTAATCAACCTTTTCTTCATGACAGGCACCAATAAGTGGCCAATTAGAAGAAAAATGATCATGCAGACTAATCGTACCACAGCTTAAGTCCTGAGGCAGAGAGGAAGAACCTGGCCATACATTACATTACAGAGAAAAGGCATTACAGCAAGGAAACCATTTATCTGTCATCTGCAATCCTCCCACCTCTGCACAAGAAACTCCAAATATAAATGCATTCATCAGATAACAGATACAATAACAGGCGAGAGATGGAAATCCTTTATTTTGTTATTATTACAACTTTTTTCATTTTCTCCATGATCTGATTACAATTTGACATTTCATATGCGTTAAACTCTGGACTTCCTTCAACATGAGACAAATAAAAGGAGGAATAAAGTCTTATCAGAGATGTAGAGGTTGATGGCAATTAACCCATTACTCGTGTCTAGTATAGTGGACTTACGCACTTATATTAGTGGACAAAGACGCACAGAAAATGACCTGTAGGCTTGTGAATGTGTATAGAAAATCTCCCACATTAACAAGCTACCATATGACGGCTCCAATACTCATATTGATGAATAGGAGTGTTAGTAGGTGTTTCTGTGCTGCTTATAGTGTGAGCAGCTGCTACCTGTACTGCCAGGACAGCTATTTTAATGGGAGGGTTTTAAATCACATATTTACAAATGTGGTAGGCATTAATTAGACCTTTTCATCGCTCAGTGACCAAAACGTCTATTGAGCCTGAAAGACAGTAAGAGATCATTATACTTGCTGGTAGACTCCCTGTGCAAGTGATCAGAGAATTGTGAATTTTGCAAGTTAAATTGCATTCAAAGCAAGATTATAGAAATGTTATATCCTGTTGGTAAACACTCAATAGAAAACCTCAGACATAGTGGCGCCGCTAGTAGCAATGTAAAAAGGTGTTAAACCCCTTGTGACGATTATGTATTATTGTTATTTTCCCTTAATAATCAGGTATGACAATGTATATTGTATGTAACCTTATAATGTAATCTCAATGTGTGCTTCGCTAGATGACAGGAGTCTGAACCTATGCAAGTGTCAATAATCTTTTGAAATTAGCCCGAAAGAGATAGATAAGCATCTCTGAGGAGTATTTTTGGTATGCAGAGGATGTGGACCTGACCAGCCAAGCCCAACGAGTAGAAGTGAGAACTCAGGTCCTGTGGACATTCCCGATCTCAGGACATCCCTAGCTCACTTCTAAAGCCCTGTGACATTTGGGAGATCTGATTTGCTTAACTACAAAGGTGGGGCGTGAGAGCTATGTGGAAAAAGGTTTAAAACCTTCAGCTTTAAACATCACAGTGTGCATTTTCATGAGGGGGTCTATCAAGACTGAAATGTCTCATTTTTCTCAATTGTGTTCCCTAACACAAACGCCAAGTCTTAACTAGTAAGTAGTGACTCTAGTTTTATTTCCTATTTTATTTTTTGAAACTTACTTGTGCAATTTATTGTATGTCCTGTCATTAACTTTTTGCAAATAAGCCTTGGAAACATTTTTTAGATTAAAATACATTTAATCTAGCATATTCTCCATGATTCTTTGTGAATTTACGAAGCCCAGGAAGGCTCATGCTACATGTGTATGTGATTTAAGTTTGAAACATTAATAAGTGGTTTTGGTGAACGTAAGGACACCATTATAAATCCTTTGTGGTGGCAGAAAAGGTGTATTCATTGCTAAGTGACTAAGGTGACGCTGGTCACAGCCAGCAGTTCAGACTGCTGTATCTGGGACAGGCTGGGCGTTCGTGACAACCCTCCAGGCTGATTTATGTGCGGGCTGCATGAAACACTTTGGTTAAAGGGGCAGAAGGCTGCATTACCTCCTGCCAGGGTATTGGTGTATATCTGTATAAAAAGCGCACTGTTCGACCATGTATTATCATTATTCCATCTGTACTTTCTGGATATCACTAGTGCCTCACAAAAGATTCCTTATGGAAATATTCTATTTCCCACGCTTTCAATATATAGAATACTATATAGAGCATCCCTTATTTGGATTGCTCTCTAGTCAATCCTCATTTCCGACTGGCGGATTTAGATTGGAAAACAAACTAATTAAATGATAAAACTAAATATCTAATTGTGAAGTATATCTCATTAAGAAATATTGCATTACATTTATAGATATGACATTGAGCAGATAACCAGAATTACCATAGCAGGGTACTACTCCATATTTATAATAACCTCCCAATATTCATTGCACACCACCTATCTGAGCAATTGATTTATTTATTTGAACATGGGATTGTCCCATAATGGAGGCTGGCCTGAATTGAAAGAGATACTCTAACACACAGTATGGGGCCGATTCAATTCGGCCACGAGTAACGCAGCGTTAGCAGTATTACCGTTGTTACGGTAAAACTGCGCATAATTACCCTTAATACAGTAATTTCATCGCTGGATTTTTACTCGTGGCTCCATGAGCTGCGAGATGAAATCCAGGTTAAAATTACCGTATTAACGGTAATACTGTTAACGCAGAGTTATTCGTGGCAGAATTGAATTGTCCCCTATATATCATTAGATGTATTGACCCTATCATGTGTAAATATTCCATGAATATGTATGACGTTATATGTATACATTAAATTGTACTTCTTGTGAATAAACATTTAAATCTTATATTTTATTGTATATTAGGGATTCTGTAATTGGATCCTTAGACATATCTTCACTTGCGCCAAGGGAGATACTGTTTAAATCACTTTGCATCGTGGGGGCAGGGTCATAAGTGCTACAATTCCCCGAACAATGATGCTATATATCCTAAAGTGAATCTGTTGTTCAATATGTTGCGGACAATGTTCAAAAAAATATTTTCCTTATTGACCTTTGTTAACAATTCTCAAGGATTTCTAAGGAATAATTCAGCTTTGTATACCACTCTTCCCTCTTTATTATCAATGCAATATTTCACACCTCTATAAAGTACATCACCAGCATACTGATGCTTGAAACGCTTCCCAGGCAAAGCAAAGGTTGGAGGATCATAAAGAAATTGCTATTTCTTTTATTCCCTTTATAAAATCTAATAAACACCAATTAGGAAAAGAATCATTTGAATACTAAGTATAAAATTGTACAGTTGAAACCTGCTTTGATTTATAATATAGTTGACAATTATGCTGTAAGTCACGTAATGAACCCGCACAGTATAATACACGTATGACAAGAGATTAAAGCATTTGAGAACCTTATCCGTCTGCTAAGACTGATGAAGGAAACTACATATTAAAGGCCTAGAAATGGTCAAGCTACAGCCCAAGGGAATCTTTCATATTTTTTCCTGGGTGTTGCTCTTATGAATCTACCATAATGTAAAGCATGATTAATTGTCCTGATCTCTCACTAAAATTAAAGTACAGTATTCCAGGTGTTGTAACAACATTCCGTATGAGAGGGTCTCAGTGCCGAGCACTTCCTGTGCTATAATAGTTCATACTTGCCAACTTTTCCTCGTTGGCTTCAGGGAGATTCTGAGGAAGGTAGGCGTGCGGGAGCAGGGCTTGACGAATCACATCATTTTGGCCCGCCCCCTAAATGATTGTCACAATTTTGCCCAATTACAGCAGGGGACGATGCTAAGATGATGCGATATTTGCATCATTAAGCCCCGCCCCAGCACTTATCTATTGCAGGGGCGGTTGCCCTGCTCTCCCTGGAGCCTGGGAAGTCTCCCAGAAATGCAGGAGTCTCCCAGACATTCCGGGAGAGCAGGCAACTATGCGTTAAAGAAAAGCAGCTAATGAATCTCTATAGACTGAAGTGTCTTTTACATTTCTGTCTCCATTACTGAAGTCATGTTGTCTTACCTGTCAGTCTTTGATTAAATCTTGGTCTCCATGAAAATGGCCACCTCCACAGGCATCAATACATGGACATAGGACACAATTTCTGAACTGTGTCATCATGCCACAGATAGCATGTCTTGCACTGGTTCAGCATCAGGGAGAATGCCAGACTCTTCAGGGAGTGAGGGAGATCACCCCTATTTCAAGGAGTCTCCCTGACATTCAGGGAGAGTTGGCAAGTTTGTAATAGTTTCAGGTGAGCATACAAATGGGTGCTGGTCGGCGTTCTTAAAATCACAATTGTTGGAACGATGGTAGGAAGATTAAAGGGGTCATCTACAAAAGTATGACTGATAAAAATTATTAGTGATGTGTCCACTTCAGCATCTGGGTCCTAGTGTGAGTAGTTGCACTCTTGGGTTGTAGTAAGAAATGTAAATATTGCAAAGGTACAGTAGTTCTATGTGTTTTATATATCATCTGTGACTATAAGGATTAGTGATAAAATCAGATTCATTTTTCAGCAGGATAAAATTGTTATGACATGTACACCAGGTTACATTGCAGAGTTTTCATTTTAGAAGCTAATAAGCTACTGGATGTATATAGCTATTAAGCACACAAATGATATACACCTTAGTCAGACTAAACACTTCCAGACTTGATGATCAACTAAGATTATACAACCTTCCAAAGAGGATGGAATGAGGATTGTATGGTGGCATGTTCATAGTATTGTAAAACATGAATCATAGTAATAAAGAGTATGAAAGGAGATAACAATATTAATGTCTTGGGTATAACACACTTGCCTTCTGTACAACATCAAACCTTTTCAAGTGACCCAGAAACCAATGTATTTATTTTAGGTGCGTAACTGCAGAAGCTATTCTACAAATTCTTCAACTCCTACATATCTGATCTTAACCACTAATATTCTTTCAGTTGTTCTTTGTCCCCTTCCAAAGACCAGATACTGTTCCCCCTGTCACCCGTAGCTCCCCATTTGCTCTCTTTCACTTGTCTGCAGCATGTTAGGGGGGACTGACAACTTGGCAGACATACTTTGCAGGAATACACTGTGTGGATTAGGGTCTTCACATATATGGGCTGAGCCAACCAGAACCCTATCTGTGTGGAGTTTGTATGTTCTGTGTTTCCTCCCATAGTGCAAAAACCTACTGGTAGATTAATTAGCTTTTGACAAAATGAACTCTAGTGAACTATTACATATTCTCTGTAAAGCGCTACATAATATGATTGGTGCTACATAAAGGATAATAATAAAGATTGAGGCTTACTCTTCTTAGCAAGGAAGATAGAAATGTAGAAATGTAGAGTGATTACTGATGAATGTCTCAAACCATGCTATGCCCAAGGCAGCTGCTTAGTCCTGCTTAAGACATTATTAATCATTTTGATACAAATAAACAAATACAGCAGGATGTATCTTCTAGTTATCTGTGCTAAACTTTGTTTAATACTGTTGATAGTTTATACTAGGAAATGTCTCAAATCAACTAACTGTATGTAAAGAATGTAACTGGATTATTGTACCAGCTGTGTATATACACCCTTACACAAGATTTGTGGTGCCAATACAATGGCACACTGACACTTGGGGTGAAGATTCAATGACACACTGACACTTTGTGTGCCTTTACAATGCCCCGCTGACACTTGGGGTGCCGAAACAATGGCTCGCTGACACTTGGGGTGCCAATACAATGGCCCGCTGACACTGGAGGTGTCAATACAATGGCCCGCTGACACTTGGTGTGCGAATACAATGGCCCGCTGACACTGGAGGTGTCAATACAATGGCCCGCTGACACTTGGGGTGCCGATACAATGGCCCGCTGACATTTGGGGTGCCGATACAATGGTGCACTGACACTCGGGGTGCCGATACAATGGCTCACTGACACTTGGGGTGCCGATACAATGGCTCGCTGACACTTGAGGTGCTGATACAATGGCTCGCTGACACTCGGGGTGCCGATACACTGGCCCGCTGACACTTGGGGTGCCAAGACAATGGTGCACTGATACTCGGGGTGCCGATACAATGGCTCGCTGGCACTCGGGGTGCCAATACAACGGCACACTGACACTTGGGGTGCCGATACAATGGTGTACTGACACTTGGGGTGCCGATACAATGGCCCGCTGACACTTGGGGTACCGATACAATGGTGTACTGACACTTAGATTGCCAGCAAAACTGGCCGAGCACCACTAATCTACTTTAAAAGAGAATTCAATTTCCAACTGTGAATATAAACGGACAGAGATTAGAAATAGTATGCATTTCTCTGAATTTTTTACTATCGCTAAAAATTACAGTATGTCCAGGAAAATGTTTAAGCAGATAATACAAAACAACTATTTTATTGTGGGCTAAATATAGCATGGTGCACGAGGCAGCTTAGTTAAGTTGAAAACCTCCATTGTAAAATCTGGCACTGGTTAAACAGTGATACATCTGAGTGTTACGTGAAGTAAAAAACATAGTTAAAGTCTGCAGGTCTCATAGCTTAGGAGCAATAGGATGATATATTCTTGCCAAGCAGAATCTCAGCTGTTGCCTGCATCGTGTGTATCTGATTCAAGGTCTGTCGCTATCTATTTCTGACAATGCCACCTGCCCAATAACCCAAGGGTTTGGCTGCGGTGCTGAGTACATTCCCTCCTATCCTGTACACGTTGTGATTTAGCATTTCAGCACTTTGATTCTTCTATCCTGCAAGCTGATCTCTTTGCTCCTGGCACCTTGTACATCACTTTTCTGCAGATACCACACGTACATCCCTGAAGTTCAGGAAGAAGAATGGCTTCCGTTAATTTGTAAAGAAAGTTCTTTGCTCTTGTAATATCTAAAACCCCATTACAAGAGTCTGTACGGTTCAGACAGGTGTCTTGTTAAAACGCAGCTGTCAGCAAAGAATTCATCAATTTTCTTTTCTACCAAAGAGATTGTCACTACAGAAAAAAATTTCAGTCGTTTGTAATAGCCTTTCATGTAGAACTGCTTAGTACCACTAAATCACGAAACTGAATAATTCATATATAAAGTATGAAGTTTGTTTAGAGTTCACCTGACATCCCTCTGCAACTCTGTTAAAAAGTAAAGTGTAAAGGAGTATTACCTCCCTACCCCATTACAAGAAGCGCCTCTCACATCTTCATGACGTGTCAAAAAGCTGAAATGTCAGTCAGTTAAATTGATGCAATATTGCTGCCCTGTCCCTGTGTTCTGCTGGTTCAATTCGATAAGCTCCTCCCTAATAACATGGAAACTTGTTACAGAAGGGTAAAAAACAGCTTGATTGTAATATTTAGTTAAGCATAGACCTTCAGCTATTTCATGTATATTATTTAGTTCAGTTATATACAACATTTGATATTTATTATTATCAAATAACGGCTTTACTTGCTTTTTGGCAAGTGTATCCAACTAGAGAGGCAGATTCCTTGTCAAATGTTTCCAATTTATTTTGTCAAGTGTGACATTGTTACTAATATTTATACTATAGCATTTTATGTTATTTTAGCTATTGAAAGAGCTGTGAGTGGCTTAGCAGGCACACCCTGTGTAACACAACATTTGTGAGGCACTAAAGAGATATTTCTCGTTAACGGTCCTATTTACCGACCTCCTAAAAGCTGAAAATGCCCCCAAAACAGCAGTTTTAATGGGATAACTGCATTATTAAGTAACGTTGTTATGTATAAAAATAGGATCGGAGATATCTGCAGTGGTCCTACTGTGTATGTACGTCAATGCTGCCCCAAGAGATATCTGTGGTGACTGCAATGATGCATCATTTACCAAGTTCCAAAAATCAAAGCTTTTCAGAACTTATCTGTAATTGCTCACGCCATCTGAAGATGGTGTTAGCCATTGAATCCTATGGGGAAAGTATTGCGATCTTCAGATCCCTCACCACAGCTTACATACTGTCCCCTCTGGTTACTATCGCAAAATGTCTCTGAGCATGTGTGACCTAAGCAACTTTGCCATAGTGACCGGAGAGTAGAATAGATAAGTTGCGATGAGGGATCCTTTTTAAGAAAGGGAGAAAAGCCCTTACTCTGGTGCAAATGGTAATTTTCGCCAGATTTTAGACTTCCCCCTATCTACCAAAGCCCCCGGGTGTTAGCTATTGTTGGGTATTGCTGGTGAAAGGCCAGCAGTGGTACAAATACAGCTGCTCTCCTCCTATCACTACCGCCATGTCAGGATGGAGACAGTCGAGAGTCCATACAAGGAAAAATGCTTTAATTATTAAATATTAAATATTAATGCATTTTCTCATTATTTAAACATATGAAAAAAAATGTTTTAACTAATTTTATTTTTTATGGAAAGTAGAACTGGAAGCCCAAGTTCTGGCTTCCAATACCATTGCGCATGTGTGATCAAGCAAGCTGGTTCAGGTATGCGCATATCTTCCTGCACTGGTCTGATGAGGGGTAAATCACAGCCAGTATCACAGAGAAACGGAATATTATTTTATTGTGAAGTTACGTCAAGAAAAGAAGAAAAAAACAGTAAAATGTAGAGTTATAACAATACAATATCCTATTGACACTACCAAAATAAACACAACCTTCAAAACACCAATGGGACAAGAATAGGAAAACAGCCCCTATATTTCCATTCCCAACGGCTCCTCTGTGCCGGATGCTTCCACGTTCATATTTATATTATACTAGCAGGGTCACACGGCGTTGCGTGGGTCCGATTTGTGATGGGTAGCAGTATTTATTGGTAAATGGACCAAAAATACTATTTAGAAAATAAGATTTGTTGCTTTGTCGCATTATCGTTATGTTGTGTTGTGGAGAGGTTTCCTTCCAGCGGTTAAACAATTGTTTACAACCCAAAAGTGATGTTCTCAATATTTGCAGCTCTGTTGGTTTGTCGCTCTGTCGTGTTGTCGCTATGTTGTCGCCACTAAATAACTATGTAAGATTTACCTTGAGAGCTGTGGAAGATATTTGCCATGAAACAAACTTATTTTATATATATAGATAATTAATGGTGCATTGTAGAGCATGCATATCTGCACAAAATATGTGTAAATAAAGTAAAAGTAATTGCCAAAATGAATTATGACATATACACCATCTTTAAACTACAGAACATATTATTAAATGAAAATTCCATCCAATTATCCCTATAGAACAGTACTAGGGGGAGGGCTCAATTGATATATACAGCTGTTCAGAAAGTCTTACCCCCCCTCTAACCCTCAAATGTGTATCAGCATTCATTTAATTCTCTGAAATCATTATAATATAATTGCAATTGAGAAATGTGCAGCACAGAGATCTATGCACACCTGTGGCTGTGCACACTGCCCATTAAAAAGATATAAATACATGTAATGCAGGGAATTATCACAGCCCATACCATATACCACATATTGGTAATAGAGGTGCTGACACAAGGAATATAAAGCTACATTGCAAGGCAGGGCAAAAAGGGGAAAAAAAAATCACCCAATTCACTGTTCCCCTGGGGCTGCTCCCTGAGCCTCCTTTCATGCAGTTTGAGCATGTGTCTCACACACTCATTTGAAAGCGGAGAGGTGTGTGTCCTCACAAAAAGGTGTGTGACCTCACAGAGAGGGGTGTGTCCTCACAGAGAGGGGTGTGTCCTCACAGAGAGGGGTGTTTCCTCACAGAGAGGAGGTGTGTCCTCACATAGAGGGGTCTGTCCTCACAGAGAGGAGGTGTGTCCTCACAGAGAGGGGTGTGGGTCCTCACAGAGAGGTGTGTCCTCACAGAGAGGGGTGTGTGTCTTCACAGAGAGGTGTGTCCTCACAGAGAGGTGTGTGACCTCACAGAGAGGGGTGTGTCCTGACAGAGCAAAACTAAGCTGCAAGCAGCTTCCTATTGGTGCTCCCGGCCTTGTAAACAGTACTGTATCATTGCTGCTGGGTTTATCTTCACTCTTTTTGTTCTTACACATTTTACACACAAATACAATCGGTTTCCGTACTTGTCATTATCGCCATTAGCTGTCTAGAAAAACACATTTTTTGCTGTGCTAATCACTAGTCAGTCTATCAACTCCCAATAATAGTAATTAAAGTCATTTTTAATTGTGAAGCCAGCGTTGGCTTTTAGTTACTTAGAAATAGAAATGTACACTTTGGGACTTGACGGCTTGTGCAGAAAGAAGATGATATGTTCCTAATCTGTATTATTTGTCAGCTAAAACTGCACCCACTTTATGCACCAATATTATTATCAACACATAGTTGGACACTCTCCAAGTCTAGAGAACGACTATATAGGCTTACTCAAGGAAAATATGGGAATTCTGCAACATTAATGAACTACTGTAATTCTGTGTTCTTAGATAACAACGGCTCTAGTCTGTCTTTCTCACAGACAGCTCCCCCCGTTTAAATAAGAGACAATAGGTTTTAACCAGCTACTACTTTACATGGAAATCCCCCACAATACATTAATAGCCTCCACTGGCCCACATATTACATCAGTAGACCAACCAGCAACTACATACTACACTGAATGAAAACCCCCACAGTATATTAATACCCCACTATAGTACATTAATATACTCACTACATTACAATAACACCACCACCACCAACATATTACATTAATAACCCCAATATCAGGAGAGGGCTGGCAAATTAGGGAAAAAAATTCAGGTGGCACAGTGAACCAGCCCAAATTAACCCACTATGGCATATGCCCCCCAGCCCAGCCTGCCCACCATACTATCCCTTTACTACCACTACCTGCTGTTGGAGACAGACTTTTTAATACCTTGTGTGTGTGTGCTGAAGGATGGAGGGTAGGGCTGGCTCATCCGGAGTGGAGAGAGTGGGAGGAATAAAAGAGAGATTAGAAGAGGAATGGAGGGAGAGGGGAGAGGAGTGGTGAGCCAGCTGGACATCTGGGTGGAAAAGCAGGTCAGTCCCCCGATTAGATTGGGGGGGGGGCTGATCTAACCTGACTAGGCCCAAAGAGACAGTGTAGCTGGTGTCAAAGCCCCAGGGTCTGGCGAGCCCAAGCACAGAGGCAACCCTCCAGATATCCAGCTTGTGCCAGGGCAGAGGATAGTACAGTTGATAACAGCTGACCTCCATCATTACACAGCAACAATGAAGTGATGGAAGATTAAGAGGAGGGGAGACCGGAAAGTTCACCAGCCCTGGAGCTCGTGATCTCTCCCCATGGCCTTGGTCCTGACATGCTACACACCCTGTCTGTCAGTCTAGGCATCCTGCCCTAGGCTGGTGAGCCAGTCAGGGCAGATTCCCACTCTTAGCAGTAGGACATTAAAAAGGTAGCTGGACCGTGGGCAGGGACCAGTCACCAAGATGGGCATCGATACCAGTGCGATCTCCAAACTAGTGCGCCTTATGCTATCATACATTTCCCCTTAAGTTTTATTGGCCACAATCATTTCTGACTGAGCCAAGCAGTCTTTATTATCTTCACAAGTGTTTTAATGCCCTTTGGAAGTCCAGGAATAGCCGATGAAGGACAGGTGACCAACCGAGCGTGACATTGTTGGGACACGAATAGAACCCAGCATGCCACAGGCTGTGAACCTTTGCAACTCCCAGAGCAGAGGATGTGTTCACATTATAATTGTATTAAATATTTAGAATGGAGAATGCAAACATTTATATCTTAAAATATCACCGGAAGGTCTCCTTTCAGAAAATTGATTATGTCAAAGTTTATCCTACTTTTTAGATGTTCTATTAACTTAGCTTATTATGTTAAAGGAAAATTAGACTTGCCTAATTTGTATTTTACTGTAACCCCTTAAAATAACTAGTACTTACAATTAGAATTATGTGAATTCCACAAACTTTGTATGACTATGACTGGCCTGAATTCGGCCTCAAAGTCACAAATCATGCCAATCTGTGCCTGGGCAGCCGAACACAGAGGAAAATCTGTGGATAGTGCTTGAATATAATTGTTTTGGGGTATTTTAGTGTTTCTTTAAATTAGAGTTAACTTGAGTTTTTATTTTTATAAGTATATTTATCGTGTCATTTTCGTACGTTTAGTCATTTATTTATTTGTTAGCTTCCTTTAGTATTTTTTTGGAGAGTATTTTAAAGTTTACTTATGTAATTATTAAACCCATTTTTTTTTATATATAAGTACATTTT
Source organism: Mixophyes fleayi (assembly GCF_038048845.1). Taxonomy (NCBI): domain Eukaryota; kingdom Metazoa; phylum Chordata; class Amphibia; order Anura; family Limnodynastidae; genus Mixophyes; species Mixophyes fleayi. The sequence goes on from NC_134405.1 coordinate 72,137,206, forward strand.
ATTATGATTTTAATAAGAATCAGCAAGTGATAGCAGCCAATATTTTAAAGTAGGTTCCAGTGAGAGTCTGCCACTGAGCCGTTGAATCTAAGATTATCACACTGAATAAGGTCTTGGCAGACCTTAGAGCATAACAATCCCCAAGCACGGACTAAAAATTGCATTTACCATGCAGAAAAAGGAGGCATTTTATCATGCATTTGAGAAACATTGAATAAAAATGTGTAGCAGAAAATATTTTGTTATTATTGCAGTACCGTGTTAGCAAGAAAAATCTATGAGATGTTAAATACTTTTGTGTTAAAAAAAGAAAGTATTAAAGGAGTGATACCTCTATTGGCTAACCAAAAAGAAATATTATACTTGATAGCTGTCAGAGGCCCCTTTATCAGGCAAAGTTTACAAATGAATGACTAAGAAACAGGCGCAACATTTAAGAGCTGTTACATCAAGAAATTTGTACAGGGGAGGAGGTGGATACATCATCAAGATAAGCTAAAGTAATAAAAAGGAGGTTTTCGTTATGGATGGAAAAGTAAAAGTCCTAGGAGTTCAGAGGTCAGCACTCTGCTGTGGGGTGTGAAGTATGTCCATGTAGTGGTTCCACGGTCGCCATCAGGGGGGTACAGGGGGTACCCGTGTACCGGGCCCAGGCTCACCAGGGGGCCCGGCGGCACACTCTAACAAGGGGGCCCACTATCTTCAGCCTGGCTGTCACTGTGACAGCCAGACTGAAGATAGCAGCGAAGACGCTTCAGCAGTGGAGCGCATCCACCAACAAGAAGTTCCAAATGCCAAACTTTAGTCAATGAATGGAATGTTCTTATCAGCTTGAATTCCCATATGTTTCTCACCCTGTCATTTTTAAAAAGACCTTTCAGTATTAGGACTTTTAAATCTGTCATACTGTGTCCTGGTCCAGAGAGGTGTTTACCCACGGGGGTGTCCAGAGTCTTCTTTATTGCGTCAACATTGAATAAAACTGCTACAAAATTTTAAACTGCATTAGTTTCACAACAGTAAATCAGTAGTTGTCCACTTTTGTCATACACCCTGCTATTAAAGGACCTGTCCCAATATATAATTTCACTGGAGAGCTCCCCTGCAGCGTCCATTATTTGCAATACACAGCCTGACAGTCCTATAAATGGACCAACCCATCCAAGCTGTACAAGCAGCCCCTCTCCCAGTTGTCAGTGCTGGTTGTACGGCTGCTATCCACTAATATAAGGGCTGTACAAAGAAGTCAATGGGGAGTAACTCTAACTAGCAGCAGTATAATATTTTGCACATTAGATAAGAATAGATTACTAGCAAGTAATGAATTAGACAGTAGGCAGTACTTTTAGGTATCCCATTCATTTTTTTTAAAAAAAATAATGAAAATATTGTAAGTCAATAAAGTGTATTTGTTCTTCAATAAGATGACATATTTCTACTAGTTGTACAATGAAAATATTTAGATGTTAAGTGCAACAATGTATTAGCAAGGCTCTGATTGCAGAAAGGGTGTTTATAAGAATTTCTACCAACTGATTTGGCAACACTAGATGTCAGTGTGCAATGTTTCATATCAATGTTCCTATGTATGGTATCCATGCACTTTCTAAAGCAGAAATCTGTAACTTTTCACACTGTTAAATGATCTGTATGTTCCTATTGTATTTTAGTTTATGATTTTATACATCACTTATTTTAATAGTTTCATTATACAATACACTGCACTATTTGGAGAAAAAGAAAGCATTATTAAAATATGCTGTCAATCACTTATTTAGAGTCAGGCTGTATAGCAATAGTCAGACAGCACATGTTAAGTGATATGCTGCATGTGTCCTGAACACTTCACATTGTCTATGTCTGCGACGCCTGCCTGCGGATCCAGGGCCCAATGTAGAGTTAGATGCAATTTACACTTACATCATAAGTGTAAATTCCATCCTATTATTTACATAGGATTCGGAGCTGCACGTATCTTTAGATCTGTGCCACTTGGAATACTATGCACATTGCACACACTTCCTTAGGCACAACTCTTTGTCTGCCTCACTGACAGCTGCGCGTAATACACTTATCAGTCGCAGCAGCACCGTAAGGCAGATAAATCAATCAATCAATAAATGAACAAAAAATAGCATAACCAACCCTAGTGCCACCAGCCCAGGCTGGGAAAGCCTAATAGTAAATTCGGAGGGACCCCACACTTCTTGTCCACCCGATTTTTCTGGTACCAGCCAACGCTGGCAGCGCTAGTGTCGGTTATGGTGTGTGTGTGTATGTGTGGAGAGGGGTATGCCGTTTTTTTTTTCTAATTATTTATTTTTTTATTTTTTACTACAGCAAAGTCTGTGCAGGGTCATCATCATCCGCGCAGATCTTGCACCAAGAGAGACTACCCGCAACAGATACGTCTCCTAGAGACCCATCTGCGGCTGCTTCCCACTCAGCATATCACGTAAGGAGTGTGAACAGAACATGCCTTTACATTGCTAGGTTCGTCTACTACCGTCCCCTGTTCTGTTTCTCTATGCACAGAGAGGTGCAAGGGGGACTCTGAGACGGCCCTTTGACTACTGCGCATGCACAGTAGTTGAAAGCGCTTTTTGCGCTTGTGAGTCGGACTTGCGTCCAAATCTACATGAGGCCCCCAGAGTACTTAAGTCCTCTAACATGTTTATCACATTTGCTGTGCACTCTCTACCTAGATAGGTAAACTTGCTGGGCTTATGGAAAGTCATGTGACACAGTCAGTACCGTTAAATAAGTAATGTTAAATGACTATGCCCAATTTCAATATAAAATTATTGACAGATATGATCTAAGAATGTAATGGTTAATTTAACTGTTCTGTAACCACAGCACATACCAGACACCAAAGCTATGAATAATTGTATTTTAGTTGCTATTAGAAGATATGGCTTGAATGCCAAGTGCTGAGCTTATTGAAATGAAAGTTTCGTTAGGGCTTAGCACTGCTTAGCATCTCTGGTACCCATATACGACAAAGGAGTCAACAGTTTAACATTTTTTTTGCAAGGTGCAAATATGGAAAGAGAAAGCTGTGCGTGACATTTCTTGTGCAAATAGCAAGACAGTCAGAGAGTTTAATTTCAATAGAAAATGTACACGGTAAGAAAATGGCAAATGAAAGACTGCTAGGTAGAAGGTAAACACAGGGAATGGCTGGTGGGATTTATTAAACTCAGGAAGGGAGGGTCCTTCCTTGCTGCACAATTGTTTGGAGTAGAAACTGATTTTAAACATGCGGTATAGTGAACATTGGGAGGAAATCATTACTCAGTATGGGAAACTCAGCTGCTCTGTATATAAAGACTGCTCCTTATAAACTGTACACATCCTATTTACACAGACCCTTGTCAGGTACAGAGAATTCAGGACATAAACTTATAGTAACATTAAGGTAAAGAGGCTCCAAGCACTATTTATTTAATAGTTCCGCTAAACCTCTTCATAATGAATCTTAAGCAAGTTAGACAAAGGGGAAACAATCAATTGTCGGGAGTTTAACAGATTTGGGAAAATGTTACATTAACTGTGTGTGGGGAGGTTTACCTGCGGCTGAGGAACTGGATTCATCTGAGGTGTGGGCAGGCTGTTTAGGGCAGTCACTTTTTCTCCTACCATCATCATCACCATTTATTTATATAGCGCCACTGATTCTGCAGCGCTGTACAGAGAACTCACTCTCATCAGTCCCTGCCCCATTGGAGCTTACAGTCTAAATTCCCTAACATACACATACAGACAGAGAAGAGAGAGAGAGAGAGAGAGAGAGAGAGAGAGAGAGAGAGAGAGAGAGAGAGAGAGAGAGACTAGGGTCAATTTTTGATAGCAGCCAATTAACCTATCAGTATGTTTTTGGAGTGTGGGAGGAAACCGGAGGACCCAGAGGAAACCCATGCAAACACAGGGAGAACATACAAACTCCACACAGATAAGGCCATGGTTGGGAATTGAACTCATGATCCCAGCGCTGTGAGGCAGAAGTGCTAACCACTACGCCACTGTGCTATGCATCGTTGAGTATACCAAATTCTCTGCATAAAATATATTTGGCTAATGGATAGAACAGGGCTTTTCGTGCCACATATTGTGTGCCTACAGGATCTGGGGGAAAACTCAACCAATCCAGCAGGAGAAGCAGAATACAATAAGAGGGATCCTTACACTTCTATTTAGAATTAATGTATTCATTCCATGATTTGTATAAACATATCCGTTATTGGTAAAGATTTATAAGAAAATTGCATACCGTTGTTAGCAAATATTTGAATTATTAAATATTTTCCTTTCTATTGATAAATTATACTCATTTAATATCAATTGTGTACAGTATATACATAGATCTATTTCTATAAAAAAGCCAGTAATTGAAGAAATATGTTGCCGAAAAACTATGTACCATTATCTAAGACTAAGACAGATGGTAGCGGAGCATTTGGACTCCCCTACTGTCTGAACTGCAAGGCTTGTAAAAATAACAGTCTGAATACTACAAAAGATGAAATTTGAATCCAACTCTAATGGAAAAGAATTTAAGATTAATCATTTCATTACCTGCAACACAGAAGGTGTAATTTATTTGCTAGAATGTGATTGTTGTTTGCAATATTTAGGCCGGGCTAAATTCACTTTAAAAATGAGATCCTATAGATTGCAAGCTTGCGAGCAGGGTTCTCTTACCTCTCTGTCTGTTACATTACCCAGTATTGTCTTATTAATGTTTTTTCCCAATTGTAAAGCGCTCCGGAATTTGCTGGCGCTATATAAATAAATGTTGATGATGATGATTAGCTGAACACATTACTAACATTAAGAAAGATTTAAAAACACATAGCGTTCCTAACTATTGCCTTAATTCACAGAATTGTGACCCAAGAAAGTTAAAATTTGTGGGGATTCAGTATGTAGAAAAGTTCTGGAGAGGTGTTAACTATTTGGAGAGCATTTCACAGATTGAAGCCCAGTGGATCTACATAATGGAAACCTTAATGCCATATGGTTTAAATATAGATTTCGATTTAGGCTCATTCCTGAATGTATAATTTTAATTATATATCATTCATTTTATGGAGCACATTAGATTTTACTCTTTGCTTATTGTCTCGTCCTATTTTATCCCATTTTTTAAATAACATTTTTTTTTTTTTTATAAATTTTTAATATTTAAGGTATTTTTTTCATTTTTTAATTGTTTTATTGTTTGTAGACATTTTATTAAGAAAGTCTATTTTGACCTATTAGGAATGGAGGCTTAGTTTTTATAGCCCCACTTGTACAGGAGATCTTTTCCTTGACAAAGTCTGAATGAATGGATGAAACGCGTTGGAAATTTGACACTCCACAGACACCACACGTTTGTGTGCCACTGACCACTTCTGCGCTCCACACGTGGTAGGACAAGAACTACACCAGAATGGAATGAGATTTGGCGCTCACTATCCTCAAAGGAGACCCGGGATTACCGAGTAGAGATATGTAGGGTAAGAATCAAGCTTTGTTCTGATCCTCATTCTATGGCTTTTATCCTTTTATATCAGCAGCATACCGATGCCGACTGTTTCCTCAGAAGGACTATAAACATTTTGTGTTTGTCTATTGTTGTCTGCCTGTAAAGTTATTTACATTTGTCGCCACATTCTTGATGATCTATTTTCTCCTGCTCATAATGCACTTACCATCTGATTGCTTGCATTACTTTAGATTTGCTCCATCTGTTTGGTTATTACTATATCTATCTATCTAACTATCTCCCTCTCTCTCCTCTTATATTATATATATATATATATATATATATAGACAGAAGCCCCAGGAAAGTGGAATTTCTGCCTTACATGCTATAAAACCCCAGGGAGATTGTTTGTGCTTGGGATAGAGCTTCAGCTATAGCAAAAGCCAGCATAAGGGTCCCTGGGATTGTGAATGGAGAGAGGTGGGCAGGCTCCATTCATCAGGACCATTTCAGGTCATTTCCATCTTAACAGACACTCTGCTGGTAATCACGGGTTTCACCTGTGTGGTGCTGGTACAAAGCTGCTAGGCAGTTCCCCTTAGTCTCTCACTACCTGAGGTACAGGTCAGATGCCTGTTGAGAGACACTGCAATTTGTTACCAGTAAGTTATGTTATTCTTTGTGTGTGGGACATTAGGTCCTTCACTTTAGGGAGGGAGTTGCTGTCATATTGGTTAGATGCCGAATAGGATAGGACTTTTGTTTATGTTTTGTTTATTTTGATGCTGGTGAATAAAATTTGCTAATTTTGGACCAGGCAGCTATGTGGCTTACCAGCATATATTTGTCAAACAGTGGGGGAACAGGGCAATTACATCATTTTTGTTATTGTTAATTTTGGGTCAGAGACTTTTCACATTTCACCATGCTCACATTCCCTTAGGTGGTGCAAGACACTGAATAAGTCTATCACTCAGGACTAAGAGTTTTTCCTTTTCTAATTCAAGTGAGATGAATTACATGAGGAATTCTTGGTGAGAAGTCCTGCACTGTTATTTTCTGTAGTGTTAGTGGGAAGGAAGATCAGTCCTCCTTCCTCTCCGAATACACAATGCACACTACTAAATATTAACAAGGGTTTGAAGACCCAGAGACTCTTCTGGATGCCCTGTTGTTGATGTTCTGCAGAACCCAAAAGTATCAGAGCTGCAATGCACACAGTTATCGGGGACATTTTAATAAAGGGACAAAAATGTAATATGCCCATGGCCCACCGAAACAGAAGACACATCATTAGTATTCCTGGTAATGGTCTCTTTCTCTACTTGCGGACGACAAGAGATGGACGGTTTTCAGGGATTTTTCTGTCAACCTTAAAACCATCGGATTTACCAAAGTCCAAACCGCCATTAACACGGCCAGAATTTACATTTTTCAAAACCCCTACTTTACAAATCGCCATCCCGATTTTAACAATGATGAACATACAAACCGCCAGATTTACTAAGTTGGGGTTTGCAGAACCACCACAAAACCGCCATCCAAATGGCCTAAATGAAAGTGTTGGTTGTGAGAGGTGAGATTGCTCAAACTGCTGCTGTTTGAGCTATTTTACCATTCAGAAAATAAGAGGAAGCACCATTGACATGGAAATTATTTGGGCAATCATTATTTATTGATTAAGGGGCAAAATTAGTTTAATATTAACTTATGGGGAAAGTTTTTTTAAGGGGACACTATTGTAGCATTATATTATAAAGGAAAAGAGAATATATAATAACATTAACTGATTGTTAATGGTGGATATAATTTTTTATGTTGCACAATTTGGCATTACATAGTGCCCGAATAATATAATAATTCAATAAATTTGTCCCCTTGATATAATGAAATTTTTTTACCTAATAAATTAATATTAATTTTGCCCCTTAATCAAAAAATAATGATTGCCCAAATAATTTAAATGTCAATGGTGCTTTCTCCTATGTTCTGAATGGCAAAATACCTCAAACAGCATGTTTGAGCTATCAAGCCATCCAGAAGCAAGTATTAAAACTATCCTGACCTGTCTCTTGGATGGCGGTTTTAACCAAACCATCGGCTTAAGAAATGAGTATTTACATAAGTGGTGTGTCGTTATTTAACAGATGTTCTGAGTAATTCTAATCTATACGGTGTTCTAATATTAACCAAAGTACTAAAACTTACATTATCGCAGGCCTAAGGGCTCACACCAACTGAGTTTTTTTTACATGCGGTTCGTTAGCATTTTAACACTAGGATAATGCAAGTAAATGGCTCTATTGGTACGTCTTCAAATGTCACCTACTGTCATTTTACTGCTCTTTGCATTTAGTATTGGTAAATGCATTGGTGAATTGCTTATAGTGATCTCTAACCGCTAGTTACAAACACATGTCAAACCCGTTTGTGTTTTACTAGCATTTTTTTTAAACCCGTTTGTGTTTTACTAGCATTTTTTTTAAAGCATCAAAATACCATTGGGTATGAGGCCTTAATCTTAACCAATCGCTGAGCTATCCTGGGTCTCATCACACCTCTAATCTTGCCTCTCTATATGCCAAAAACACAAGAAATGCTCAAACAGTATAATTTGTATTATACTGTTGGGAATGGGAATGTAAAGAAATGACTCTTGTCTTGTAGTGCTCCATGTAGAAAGTTTTCATGTTATACTTACAATGCTGACAGTTTACAGTGGCTGCAGTGGAGGGGTCTCTGTACTTACACCTGGTCCCGGGAGTTGGTACTATAAGATGGATTTTCAGGGACAAGCCCTTTCTCAATATGAGCATTGCAACTTCTTCTATACATTGAATAAAACTCTTCACGTTAGTTCTCTTACTTCAATATAATGTTTATTATAAAACGGAAAGTCAAGTAATCAGTAAAACGACCATACCAAGGCCTTGGTGAGTGATAGTCACCGATCATCGGCAAACCTATGCTTGATATGGGTAACTACATAAGAATAATGTACACAAATCTAGAGCAAATAGAGACAGATAATGATGCACAGCATCTGTCTGACATAAATCCTTCGTTCTGTCAGAAAAACATGATTAATATCTGGAGGGTAATTTATTTTGCACCTTTACTATTTAATTAATTATGCCATGTTATACCTATGCGCCTTGGGGGCATATTTACTAAACATGCGGGTTTGAAAAAGTGGAGATGTTTTTTATAGCAACCAATCAGATTCTAGCTTTCATTTTGAAGAATGTAATAGATAAATGATAACTATAATCTGATTGGTTGCATCACCACTTTTTCAAACTCGCAGTTTAGTAAATATAGCCCTTGGTCTCTTGTTATCTTTTGTCTTATCTCCTCTTCTACTTCAGGTTAGCGCAGGTTTTTTTTTGTTAAATCAATTCTCTATTTCTGCACCAGTTGAGCTGAATTTAACAGTTGAGTTGATTTGGTTTTGTTTCTGTTTTTGGCTTGTTTCATGAAAACATCTTGTCAATCATATTTAAACTGAGGAATGACAGTTGTGATAATGATAGCTATGTATCTCTAACAACATTTGTTCCAAAGCAATGTTTATGGTCTGCAACTGAGATGATTAAATATAGCAAATGTAGTCAAGCAATATGGGCCCGATGCTGAGCTAGGAGCAAAGCAAAACAGAAGAAGCAAATTTGCACCTTGGCAAAACCATATTGCATTGGACGGGGAGGGGGGGGCAGATTTATATTTCAGATAAGGATGTCCTTTAAATTTCAGTTTGTAAATGAAGCTATCAAGTATGTGTGTGCTACGTGAAAAATCAGGCAGTATTTTCCTTGCATGCAAAAATATAAATCAGTTTGCACCCCTTGCATTGTAACATGGTTTGTCTCTAGGTGCAAATTTGTGCCGTTTTTGCTTTGTTTAGTATTGAAAAATGCATAATAAATGACTATTAAATAAAATCAGATCTATATCTGTAAAGGACCTCTAAACCCTTCCATTAACAGATACGAATCATAATGTATAACACATTGTTTAGTATTAAACCTGACATTCCACTGAAGTTCTGTTAAAAAGCTCCCTCAGAGTCAAGCGATCAGGGAATTATAGTGCTAAAAACTGAAGTTGCTAGAGAAAGTCAGGAGATTGTGCATGCAGTCCTTCATGATGGATTCCTCATTAGATCAAGCCAGTGGATTCCAAACTTTCTAAGTTCGAGGCACCCCTAAGCCAAAATATTTCCCAAGAAGTTCCCTGCCTTGCCGAGGCTCCCTGTGAGATCACCGCGGCACCCCAGGGAGCCACGGCACAGTTTGGGAACCACTGTAACTCTAACTTTTCTGGACTGCTTATCTTAGAAAGAACACTGCTCTCCACTCCACTACATACAGCTGAAGCTCTTCCCACATCTTTAGACGGTGTCCTAATAGCAAGTATGCCAGCATGCCACTCACTCAATGCCTGCTGACTTTCAGAAGCAAGTTCCTTTTCATATGCCAACCTCCTGCAGGGGAGTGAAAGGAAGCTTGGTGGACATATTTAGTTAAATGTAAACACTTCAGTTATTTCATGAATGCTCGTAACACATCCATAAGTCTGAATTAATGTCATATAGTGGTTTTACTTACTCTTTGAAATACAGGTATCAACTAGTGATCCTATCTAACTACTCAGGAGATGCACAGTGGTAAAGACCTCTTAAACCACTAATAAGTCTCAATAAAACAGAATTTTAGTGAAGCCTTCACTATAGTGCCACCTATGCTGACCAGAACGACCTGTCCTGTACTGAGGAGATCAAACAAGGGTGAAACAGGCTCCAGATTACATGTTCATGTGAATTAAGTTTTGTGATGTAACAGGCCATTTCAGAGGTGCGTAGGTCCTGTGATATATTCTTGAAGTGCCACTGACTTTGTAAATTTCCGTTTTGCTGAGATTATAGGTTGTGAATAGAGCTGGGACAACGTTGGTCAAGTCATTCAGAAGTGGGTGTGATTGGGGTACGCCTAGGAACACTTAATGCCACATGAGCAACAGTTCACAGCCAAATGTAGAAACAGTTGCATAATTTTTTTACAATTGTATTATTTTATTAAAATTTTGACTAGTAGTATTAAAAAATAAAAATGTAATGGTCCTTTTAAAGTTAAATCCTGCAAAATTGGCACTTTCTTGGAGATAACTTGTGCAATCATGTTATTATATACAACATATTGCAGCCCTCCCTGATAAAAAAAAGTGTTATATATTAAGTATGTTAAACACCTTTCACCAGATTAAGCTCATGAATGACCATACTGTGTAAAACAGGCAATTTGGGATCAGTCAGCATTCACAAAATGCATAATGCATGTCTGTAATTTACAAGTCATTACCAGCTACAACCTTGTGTATGTGTAAACTGCAGTCTGATGGCGTATAATCCCAAGAAGAAAGAAATGCTAAAATCACATAATTTGGCTCCTTTTTTTGTTCCTACATCATTATTAACCTCAATAACATTAATTTCCAGTCATTTTTGTCAAGTGACAAGAACACTGCTACCCCTCCTGTTTCTGTGCGACCACTGGCACTGAGCAATGGCACTGGAGAGTGACAAGAACACTGCTACCCCTCCTGTTTCTGTATGAGCAATGGCACTGAGCAATGTCACTGGAGAACAAAGAGTGACAAAGACACTTCGAACCCTGCTTCTGTGTGAGCCATGGCACTAAATCTCCTGGGGAGGGAGGTACTTATGAAATCCAAAACCCGCGAGATCCGACAATGCAACGATGATGTTTTGCCTCGATTCAAATCCGAGGAAGCAGGAACGACGGCTCGGTACTCAGATCTGCGATGTTCGGGTGGGCTCAGTTTTCAAAAAACCCCACCCGAGCATCTCTAATATAAATGGCGCCACAAAATTCTAGCACACACCGCCACAGTCAGTGAGGTTTGGGTGAAAGAACTGTGGTGGATGGTTTGTGTGTCCACGCAATCATTAGTGTTATTAGTGCCGTAGTAGGAAATTATATCACAGTTACTTTCTAGCAGGGTAGATAAATGCATGGGAGAGCTGATTTCAGACCTTACATGTAAAACAAAACTAATAGATCTAATCGCTGAACTAGTTACTACTCAATCTAGTTTTCATTGGAAAATATGGGAGACTTATTGGAGTGACAGGTGACTCCTTAATATCTCCCCTGGTAAAAATAAAGAAACATATTTTGAGGGGAAAGTAAAAAACAAGCAAACAAACTATTAAACATCACAAACCCTGATAAAAATATGTTTGATATCTCCATAGTCAAGACACCTTGCTGATGGAATTTTGGGTTAATTTTCAGGGATCTACTTACTGTGTAAAAGTAATTACGGGAAGACTTCAGGAAACATTTGTTTGTAGTTTTTGCTTATTGTTCCCAATCTAATGCTTGTAAAATGAAAAGAAATGAATTTCACCATATTACCAAATGACAGCCCTATCTCTATTTCTGAAGTATATATTGCTTAGATAGATTTAGGGGTTACAATCAGGCATTGCTATGGGACATGATGTCACACTCTGCACTAGATACCATTGTACCCAGAGAACAGCTATTACTAATGTATCCCAGGCCAATTAAATACATAAATAAACACATGGCTATGAGGAACAGACAGAAGTAGATACACACACTCAAATAAAATGATGTGGTAGCACTGCATTCATCCAGTAAATGAAGATTACCTGACCATTAATTATGTATTACGCTATAATATACTCATTTATACTTTCATCTTTCTACTTCAAACTGTTTACCTCCTAGAGATCAAAAAATCATGTAAAATGCAGGAGAATGACCTCACCTACTCCTCCTGGTGCTATGTTTAAGGACACATCTGTTATCTTGTGGCACAGGGCTCTCACTGCTTCTCATAACACCCCTCTCCATCACAGACGCACTCCAGCAGCACCTGACAGGTCATACCTGGTGACTGCCACATCATTTAATCTCAATGCTGGTGCCAGCGTCTCGCAAAATGACCGTGGCACACTGACTGCATGTCATGAACTAACTGTTACAACAACACCATCTGGGGGCATTTATGAAAATCAGAGCAGAGGAATCTGCAGAAATGGTGCTCTCATTACCACAGCTCTAAAAATAAAATGTTATTGCAGTTTTGTAAATGTCCCCCACCCCAGCCCTTACCTGGCAGAGAAAAAAAGCTGTTAAACTCCATTTTTTTGGGAAGATACAGAGATGCATAACCAATGACATCACAGCCCGCCAACTTCTGTTCAGATGAGCAGCCCTGTGTGCCTAGTTATAATAAATGCAGTGCACTAAAAAATTAACGTTGCGCTAAGTAATTACATTTGCAGAAATGTTTATAAATGTCCTCACTTGTCTCGGATATATCAACCTAACCCATTTCATCCGGGAGATAATTCTCTGCTCCAGAAGTCTGACCGAATTAACCTGGGCTGAAATAAAGTGTGTTTTATATTAATTAAATAGTTAAGTGCATGTTAACTCAGAAAGTAAGTGCAAAGTACTGGGGGTATATTTACTAAACTGTGGGTTTGAAAAAGTGGAGATGTTGCCAATAGCAACCAATCAGATTCTTGTTCTCACTTACTTCTACAAAATGACAGCTTGAATCTCATTGGTTACTTTAGGCAACATCTCCACTTTTTCAAACCCGCAGTTTAGAAAATATACCCCTTGGAGAGGCTTGAGCTTTCAGATCCTCTCAGTATCCGCTGAGTGTCACTCAGCTCCCCAGCAATATTTTCTTAGTAAATTGCGGCGATAGTCGATTCCTTATCGCTGCAATAAGTGTTGATAGAATATAATTTATACCACTGCATATTATCATAGGGTCTTAGTATTAGTGCCCTATCTGCCAATACAATGAATTTTACCCAGGACCCAGCACTCTGTTCCTTGTGCTCCCTTATTTTTTGAGTTAACTTAACTTGGGCTCAATTAATAACTCATGTCTAAAAAGAGTTGTATCAGCAATTAATAAGATCTGTCCATGTTAATTTAACTGGAAAATGGGTTATATTGGCAGGTACAATATGTAGCTTAGTGGGATTAAATAGGTTACTGTACTAATATGTGTATAGCTAGGGATTACACATAATTGCCAGCCTGGATCATTAAATTGTCTGATAATATTCTGCTCCTGCTTTTCATGTTTGATGTCGGATTGCAATAACCTGGGGAGAAATAATGAGAAACAATATATCGATGTTCCAGGATTTTCATTTAATGTCAGTTCTGCCTAGGTTATTTTAATAAGAAAAAAAACTGGAAAAGATCAATCTTAACAATATCGCACGATTAAATGGGTCAGGTTGGCAGGTACAACTCCACATTAGGCACAGTACAGAATTGAAAGTATCCACCCGAATGAATATTGCTATATTCAATACCACTTCAATCATTTGCTCTATGTACTACAGAAGTCATTTGTTCCAGAAAGCCTCTTGTTTCCTATGCAAGGAACCATGCTATAAGGCCATCATCATTCCATGCAAACGTGGCTTCCTAAGCTACCGTATTTCCCCATGTATAAGACGCACCTTTTTACCCCAAATTTTGGGTCTAAAAAAAAGGTGCGTCTTATACACTGCAAGCGCTACTTACCTGATTGAAGAAGTCGGCATCTGGTGTGAGGAGTCCTCGCTAATCAGTTCCAGAAGCTCCAGCGTGTCCACCGTTACTTTGCAAAAGGACCTTCAGGTCCTGCAGGCGCCTCCCACAGTCTCGGCGCTGTCAGTCACGTGACTGACAGTTCCGATGATCGCCGCTGCAGATTCCTCCGTGTTTCCCTGACAAAAGCTGCACAGTCATGTTGACATTAGACAAGTCACATAGACACGCTTGGGGCGTGTCTACGTGACTTGTCTCTTGTCAGCAAGACTGTGCAGTAGCGCTCATTGCCTCATTTTGGTCTGAATGTGTAAGCTGCTCTAGTGAATCTCACCAAATTACAAGCTCCAGTGTGCTCTGTGACAATTGTAGGCTCCTCTAGTGTACTTTATGTAATACATCTTTTTTTCATTTTGGGCCCCAAAATTAAGGTGCGTCTTATACATGGGTGCGTCTTATACATGGGGAAATACGGTACTTTTATTTTGTGCCTGAGAACATATTGGCTAGCATTTTTGAAAACTGGTGTAATGGAAGAGGTGGTGTTGCCCATAGCAACAAGTTGCTTTCATTTCCTAAACTGAAAGAAACGTTAGCGTCTGGGGCATTAAATAAATCTGACACCCCCCTTACCCTCAATTTAACCAAATTAATCTAAAATATTACATTTCCATTCAGCCTGGTTCCCTGGGTTGCTGCCCCTCTCACACGGCCCTCGTTACGTCCCTGAATAACATCTAAGATATGATTGATCGCTATGTTTTCCTTAATGTCCACCAATATTAATCATATATGGTGTTGCAAAAGTAATAAATATATTTTTATATATTTATCATATACATTTGTCGATAGCAATAAAAGTGTTCAATCTCAAAGCAGCTCCAGCGCCTGTCTGTGAGAGTCCGTTTTGTCGCCAATCTCTGCAGTCACTGAAATATCTGAGTCACACTATCCACTCTGTGCGGGATCCCGTCCAAGTCTAAACAGAGAAGATCTCAACCTATTAAATGGGGACAGCACTGCTTTATTTCCCAGAACATTGTAATGGAACAAATGTCATCCAAACTAATAGCAATTGTTTCTCTGGTGCTCTGCTACACATCTTCCATAAGTATTCCCATGATCTATGTACTGAGCACTTAGCTCTCCATTTGTCTTCACTGTGTGGCCATGAAGCTGAAATCCCACTGATCACATGACCAACAATGGCCTGGTGGATGTACATTGTTATCATTGCACCTCTCCATTATTCCAACCTCCATCCTGTCTCATCTCTGTAGAATAAACAGAAATTACTCATATATACAATTAAAAATAAATATTGCAACCGCTGAACCTCAGATATCCGTGGGTCTAAGTGCCTTCCCACATTCCAGGTTCACTGACCCCTGTGTTCTGGTTTTGGTTCTGGATATGGATTTTTTTCTAAAATCACTTTTTTTTGCTAAAATCACATATTTTTGCTTTCTTTCCCCCTCTACATTATCATTAACCTCAATAACACTAATTTCAAGTCATTTGCAGTCAAGTTTGACCAGAGGCAGGGCCGGATTAAGGGAATGGAGGCCCCTGGGCTAAGGGGGCCTCCCCGTGATCCGAGGTGCCCCCCCGGTGAGCTGAGCCGCCCCCGAGGCACTTACCTCCTTCTCCTGGCATTGCAGTCCTTCCCCGGCGCGCTGTACGCTCTTTACTGAGGAGATCTCGTGAGAGTGAGACTCATGAGATCTCCTCAGTAAGGAGACTACAGCGCTCCGGGGAAGGACCGCAGTGAAAGTGCTCGGCAGCATTGATCACGCCGGGGGCGCCCCAGATCGATCTGCTGCTGAGCACTTTCAAGGGCCCCCTGGATGCCCGAGGCCCCTGGGGTGTAGCCCAGTTAGCCCTATGGTTAATCCGGCCCTGCTCACAGCTCACATTATTATTTTCATAAACTTTCAAACAAAGACTGCAGATTTAGAAGACCAAGCGTGCCAGACCTATTATTTGTATTTCAGCAATGACAATTAGCAATGGAGCTCTCCTCTTTGTATGTTACCTATATAACATAGTACAATGTGACTGCAGATTTAGAAGACCAAGCCTGCCAGACCTATTATTTGTATTTCAGCAATAACAATTAGCAATGGAGCAAAGGAGCTCTCCTCTTTGCATGTTACCTATATAACATAGTACAATGTGACTGCAGATTTAGAAGACCAAGCCTGACAGACCTATTATTTCTAATTTCAGCAACGACAATTAGCAATGGAGCAATGGAACTCTTCTGAATGTCACTGAAGACTTTGAAGAACACTGCTACCCCTCCTCTTTCTTTTCTACCTATGATGCTGCCCAACTGCACTAGAGACTGCCAAGAACTGTGCTACCTCTTCTGTGTCCCTCTGTGAAATGGCGCTGGATCGCCGTGGAGGGCAGTGCTTATAGAATCCAAAGCTTGCGAGATTCAAGATCTGATGATATAACAATGACGTTTTGCCTCGTTTTCAATTCCAAGGATATGCGAAAGTACCGAGCCGACTCAGCTCTGCTAAGTTCGGGTGTGTTGGTTCTCGGGGAACCAAGCCTGAGCATCTCTAATGTGTACACACACATGTGGTATTGAACTAGCAGTACTGCTTCATTAACAGTGTTGTCAATACCTTTACTATCAAAACATCCCTTTCACTGTACAATTGTCTATAACCAGCCCCTGAAACAAACCACTCATTATGGGTTCTTCTGTAATAATTTAGAGGTGCCTCTAATAAGTCTTTCTCATAGCAAGCCGTCCCTGGGCTGGTCAATGTGACCCAGATACATTGCTCCTAGTGCCGGTCAATAGTTTTAATTATTAACCAAAAAGCCAGTACTATCTCCCTTGATTTGGCTGCATTTTTCTGTGTCAGTTCTTATCTTTTATGCTATATACGTTGTTACCCATTATCAAAGAACATTATTTAAAATGTAATAGAGCGATTATAATTTCCAATTGTCATATCATGTTTTTAGATGTAGTGTCCTATGTCTGTACAAACTGTAATATCATTGTATTATAATTATGTCCACTGCTCAGATCACATTGGGTAGGTGTAGTGTCCTGTGTCTTTATATAAAATGTGATATAATATACAGTGGTCAAAATGGAAATTTAGAGGTGGCGGAATGGAATTGTAATGGGAATGTAAGTGAATGGAAATTCATAGCATTACAATGAAGGCAGTAGGAGAAGTGGCGGTATGAAAAAATGTAATGGGAATGTAAATGAATGGAATTTCATAGCGTTACAATGAAGGCAGTAGAAGTACGGCATACCACTGTATACACCCTCCCTCCACCACTGATCGTATGGTGGTAATGGCCGATGGTCAGGACATGTTGAGTAGATGTAGTATCCTATATCTGTATACATTGTTCTGCCACTAACACCTATCACCTGCCCTACTACAGGTGATATTCTGGAATTATTTTCATTTATTTACTTGTGGGACTAAACATGTACTAACACAAGATACCTATAACTTTAATTTTTACAGTATGTAGGATTGAATGGAGAGAGAAGAGTGATTGATGGTAAATAAAGATACTGTGGATGAAGCAGTTACCTATTTATAATACCGCTGGTCTTTGATAGCAATATCAGGTGTAATATATGAAAACGTTGAGTGAATTGCTCTGCCTCTAGATTAAGGTGCAGCTGCTTGAACAATGTACGAGCTGCTCACAATAACACATAAATCACACATGATATGAACACAGAGTGCATGACATGGGTCACTGAGAATTTACAGTGTTATTTTTTTTGATCAACGTTGAGGATGACAAACGCTGGGGGTATAATGATATATGAACCACTCACCACATTGAGATAATGTCAAAACTGATAACGTTCATACATAGTAACGGGCTACGGGATTCTGAGTACTAACCATAATCGTAAGTGATAACACATTGCAAAGCATGAAGGGGGTTAAATGTAAGCTGAACCCCTTACACTCAGTGCTCCTCTATAAAATCCTCCTTACATACATGATAGCTATGTGCCAAGACTGAGGATCAGCTGAATAAGGAGTACAAATCTTTTTTTGATTGTGCAAGATTTCCACTGTCAAAAAGGAAAAGGAAAAAATGCAGACTGGTTTCATGATGACAAGGGCCTTTCACATCTAATCTTCTATTGGGATTCATGCTGACTTGTGAATATGGATGACTGCTACAATGGATTCTGAGTTTACCTGAGAATTAATGGGAACTGACACTAACAGTTGTTTAACGCATTTAGCACCCAGAGGAACATGGAACTCACACCTGTTTCTCTGGTAGAACAATCCTGAGTTCTGTAACAAACAAGATACAGGGTCTTGCTATTTGGGGGGTGTGGTGTCATGATTTTGGGTGGGCCAGTGGGGTGGTATATAATGTACTGATTTTCATATAACAATGTGGGAAGTAATATGAATGGCTTTTATGAACTAGCAAACATGACATATGTATACTTGTTGTCATTGTTTGTGCGATCACTCTGGAAAATGTGCTTGGACTCACTCAGATTCACAAAACAGAGGCAGAGAACTAACTTTGTAAACTGATTTATCAATTCAGGAATTAGTAAAGCAGATCGCTAAACTAAGTTCCCTTGTTAGTGAAGCAGTCTTGGATAAGTATACACATCTGCATCTCGGTATTGATAGGGGCATCATCTATATACAGCACCATCTGACCAGAATTATGGGTGGGGTAAAGTGAGTGTGTAGCTTCTTATTGGTCCGGACAGACACACCCCTCCTAGGCTGCGTGTGCAACACCGGCTTCTCCCAAAGCTGAGGGCACAGCCTCAGATTGTCCACACGGTCTCCCCCATCCCTTGACAGCATGCACAGGTTGTGGGGGGGGGGATGGGAGCTGTTGCACCAGAGCCTGAAATTCTGGGTGGCCACCATGGGTATCGGCCTCCATCTTCGAAGGTAACCTGCTGAAATGTTCTGTATTACAATTTATACAGACAATTCCAGAGTTTACAAATTTGTTTCTGGAAATGTCCCTCTTTGACAATAGTGCCCAGATGCACAGTACAAATCCTCCTTTTCAGTACATTGAAGGCAATTCTCACTCTATTTTCCTATCCTAATCTCCAGGCTTTATAAATAATAAACCTGTTTGAAGTAGATTTCAAAATGCTGAAAAATGACATTATAGCCAAGGTCAATGGTGGTCATTGCAGTCTACTAATGTACATGCAGATGTCGCCGATATGACATGCTTCAATGCAGCTGCTTGGAATCTATTTAAATCTACTGGCATGTGATTTCTATTGTAGCTCCACTTGAATTAAACCATTCAGGACTGGTACACACAGTAATGTGCACAGCAGGGTTAAAATGCATATTTATTGCGGATTGGTTTTGTTATAAAAAACAACAACATTTTCATGCATTTTTCTTAAACAAACCTCCCTAGTAATAGCTGTGGCATGGGTGGATATAAGTGTAGTTTGAGTGAAACAAGCGTGTGGCCTAATTATTCAATGAGGAACGTGGTATGTTGCTGTGGCTCTGACCACGGAAAACCTCTGTTTAGTACAATTCTTTCCACAGTAAAATCCATCTGACAGACATATGTTTGTGTAACACAGAGACATAGTAGGCAACCTGTGGTTCTTAATGGCGTAGAACTTCAAGTGCCTGAATGGGCGGTCAGCCTCAGGCTAGGCTCACAGGCAGTGCCGGTCTTGAAGTCCCACAACAGCTGTAAAGCCAGGTTGCCTGTCTCTGGTGTAACATATACTGTGTGTAGCCTATACCATGAACAATCTACCTTCTACTCCATAAACAATTCCCAGTGCTACTGCAATATTTATTGGGCCTGTGTAATGGATTACTACTCTGTCTTTGGAAATAGAGCTGTAGATGGTAGGTGACAAACAGATGGGAAGAAAATGTAATTTATTGCTTTAATATCGCAGAGCAATAAGCAAACCTGCCTTTCAATGAGCCATTAATAAAGATGCATGGTAGGCCAGGATTCCTCTTTGAACAGGCCTGCACACAGAGGCCAGTTGGTAATAGTGGATAAGGGTATTGTTGCAGTGAATAAAGTGCAGACTTAATAAAACTCACATCCATGGAGTGATCTGGGCACCGTTTTTATTCTCTTATATTGGGTGTGCTCAAAATAATGAACACTGCTAGAATATGGATACATCTAGGTTCTGTAGCAAGCCTATAATGCTGGTATATTCTGCAGTGATTGTGCATTAGATTGCGGTCCCAGAAATGTGCAGTACATTCTGAGGGAGGTCTGTAATGTTTTTAATGTTTCTTTTGTTTTGCTTTGGTGAGCAAGAATTAAAGAGATATTCATTTATTTACTTTCAAAATCATATTACCCTATTGACGATAGACCATTTCCAAATATTGTCGTTTGTTTTTGTGCTACTTTGAAAAACAACTCTAGATTTTTATTTTTATTAGTGCCTTGGGGGGGGGAGGGGGGGGTGGAGAGAGGGAGAGAGGAGGGGGGGAGGGGAGGGGAGGGAGAAAGGGGAGGGGAGAGATGAGGGGGAGGGGGAGGGGGAGGAGGGTTGGGGGAGGGAAGGGAGAGAGAGAGGAGGGGAGGGAGGGAGAGGGGAGAGGAGGGAGAGAGAGAGGGACAGGGAAGGCGAGGGGAGAGGAGAGGAAGGAGGGAGAGGAGGGGAGGGAGGGAGAGGGGAGAGGAGTGGGGGAGGGGAGAGAGAGGAGGAGGGAGGGAGAGACAGAGTGAGGGAGAGATAGAGAGAAAAAAAAAAAAAAAACAACAATAAAGAAAAAAAAAACCCCAAAAAAAACCACACCCTCTATGTTCTATGCTCTCTCCTTGGTAGCTCACTGCAGAAGGGCTGTGAGGCATAGAGGAACCGGCAGCACCTATTTCTGGAAAGGAAGTGTTGTATGGTCCATCCCTGGTCCTGTAGGCCCCATGAGACAAGTGGGCCCTCCTCCCTTAATCTAGTTTAGTGTCAAATTATTATTATTTTGATTTGATGCTAATCGAACCAGATTGTACAGTTCTCAAATCACATTAATGCCGATTGGCAGCACTAAAAATAAAATAAACTTATTTAAAAAAAAACAAAAAACTTTTCTGAGAATGTTTCACACTTACATTTTTTCATACTTCCGGTCTAATTCATAGCCAGGCCATTCCAGGTAGCACACATCACGACCTTGCATATAGCCCACATCCGCGTAGTATCCCAGAGGAAAGGCCAGGCAGAAGGAAAAACTCCAAATGACACCGATGACAATCTTGGTGGCGGTAGCAGATAGCCTTGGCTTGAGCGGGTGGATGATAGCCATATACCTGTAAAGGTACATAGAAACAGGTATAGTAATGGTGCAAATGTGGTTGATTATTGATTTACAGATGCTGTATCAATAAGCAACAGATTGTTGGGCCAGGCTGTACCATCCATGTGGGATAACATAAAGTATCTGTAAAGAATTTTCTTTTTGCATTGAAAGGTGTACAATCCATAGTGTTTTCTACGTAAAATATTACATTCATCATCATCATCATTTATTTATTTATATAGCGCCACTAATTCGCTGTACAGAGAACTCACTCACATCAGTCCGTGCCCCATTAGGGCTTACACTCTAAATTCCCTAACACGTACACACACACACGGTCAATTTCATAGCAGCCAGTTAACCTACTAGTATGTTTTTGGAGTGTGGAAGGAAACCCACGCAAACACGGGGAGAACATACAAACTCCACACAGATAATGTCATGGACGGGAATCGAACTCATGACCCCAGCGCTGCTAAATGGCTTTTACATTTCAAAGTATTCCAAGGAGCAGAGATGAGCAAAACCCTTCAGAAATAAATGGTTTTAGCCATTTTATAGATTTGTGAATAAAAACACAGGAAGTTTACTCATAGGTATCACTCAATATGTGAATTGCTGAAATATTATTTTTGCTTGGTCACATACACACAGTGGAGCCGGCCATTTTTTTTTTGGGTGAACCTATATTGAGCCTATCAGTAATCTTTGAACTAGAGACAGTGCTGAGGCCTGAGACAGAAAATGTTCTTTTCCGCAGTGATATCACTAGTTCCTTGAGAATGGATAAGATGAATTCTTGTGAAAATTGGTTCCGCCCACAAAATGGTTTCCTCCACTGGGTGTAGGTGACTAGTAGGCCCAATATTGTGACTAAAGGGTACATGACAAACCATGAGAGAAATGGCTGGGTCTTGTGTAATCCTCTCACATTCTGTACAGTGGTGTTTATGGAAAATCCATCAAAACCATAAGCCATAGGAAGTGTTTTTATGCCTGAATACATACCTCCCACTACTACAAGATTTGGACATATTATGGCAACCCCAATCTGCCACAGGCACACTCCGATACCCCCTACACATACATTTTGCATCAGGAAATTGTCATGCACAAACTGGTACTGTTTCGGGGTATCAAATACCATGTTGAGATATGTGGAACAAGTAATTGCCACCAGGTAAGTGATTACAATTAGGACCATTCTCATTTGAGTTTTGGTCACTTTAACAGGACAACGAATGTCCTACAAAATTGCACAATCAGTATAATACTGTTAATTGTCACTAAATATTTTGCAAGAAAGTGAAGCAGTGCAGTAGAGCCTGCTCCATGTGTATGCATGCTTATATGAGTTTACAGTTTACTTAACCATCATGTGTCGTTGGTGAATTAATATTTGTCCATCTAGGGCCTGATTCATTAAGAAAAGTTAAGCAAAGTTTTCTTACTCAAGTTTTCAGGACAAAACCATGTTACAATGCAAGGGATGCAAATTAGCTTATTATTTTGCACATAATTGAAATACTGACTGTTTTTTCATGTAGCACATCAATACTTGATAGCTTATTTGTACACTGAAATTTAAAGTTGATCTAGAACATGCCCTACCCCAAATATAAATCTGCCATCACATTTTAAATGTACCTCCCTCTCCAATGCAACATAGTTTTGCCTTACTTACTTTTGCCTAACTTTCCTTCATTAATCAGGTCCCTAGTCTCTTACACTCATCCTATTAATATTAACCTTTATATAGCCTCAGCATATCACAAAGCGCTTTACAGAAAATGTTTAATCATTCACATCAGTCCATGCCTCAGTGGAGCCTATAGTCTAAATTCTCTATAACACACACACTATTATTATTCTGCTTAGTACACTTATATAGAGTGCTGACTTATTATACTACAAGAGTAAAAACACTAGGGACATTTTGCCAAGCCAATTCACATACCAGTATATTTTTTGGACTCTGGGAGAAACCCCCCAACACACACACACATTTGGAGAAACTCCACACAGATAGTACTTTTGTTGAAATTAAACCCAAGGCCCCAACGCTATGAGGTAGCAATGTTAACCACTGTGCCACCCATTCAATGGATTGGGGTTTCAAGAGAAGGTGGACATGAAGGTCTTCATCATAACACATCTGCTCTTTACAGATGTGTTTGTGTGACATTTATTACAATAGAGGACACTACTGTAAGTAACCTGGTCATTTCCTGGTGTATAAAATACATTCCTGTTAGTGTCACAGAGTGTGTGTGTGTTCAGCCAAAATATATGTTTACTTACATGCATATGGACACACAAATAATAAGGGAGGCGGAACATGACATGGACGTGTCTCATAACAAAATTTGGTGGCATGCCCCGTAATTCCAGTCCATCACTCTACTCTTCTGAGCAGAGGTCGGCACATATGCAGTGAAGCCATGTTTGAGACTTTATTGAGCATACTCCGCCCACCAGAGCATGCTTATAAGAGCAGAGTGGGAGCCTCTGGAGGGTGACTACTCATTGCCTGGCCCTCCTTACCTCCAGCAGCACCCCCTCCAGTAGTTCCGTCACAGCTTAATACAATTAAACAGAAAGAGAAAAGTCTATGATAGTGCATTGGAGAGATCACAGCTTAGCCTTTCCAAGCTCGTCTCCGATTGCTCTGAAGATGGCGTCACAGCTCTTCCCTATAGTGAAAGCACCGCCAGGGAGGGATCTTCTGATCCCTCCCCCGCAGACTGAACGCTCCTCCCTTTCTTCCTGTCACTAATGACTATGTGTTCATGTACTGACTGATGGCTACACAATGACTATTTCACACTGTTATGCACTCTTCCCCGGGACAGTCACTCTCCGGAGGTGCTGTCACGGCATGAGTATTATGATAGATAGCTCTAAAACATCTCTTAACGCTGTGATATGCAGCGATAAGAGATGTTATTAATGACCAAAAATTGCGGTTGTGTAATAAATATACCACATATACTGCTCTCACATTTCAGATTCAGAGATACTACTGGTATGCTGCAACAATCTTTACATACTGCAACTGTATAACAATTACATTCCTTTCTGACTGCTGTAACAGACTAATTACAGACCGAATCATTACTTAGAATTCATGGCATGGCTTTCATACCCGTCATTTCAATTAAAGGTGGGTAATTATGTAAATTGGATAAAATAGAACTGTTCCATAAAACCTGGGACACAATATCCATAAATAAGCACCATGAAATCTAGGCTCACACTGTGCTTCATTGACTCACAGATATAGATATTTAGGAACAGCATGTAAAAATCTCCAATATTAGACCCTGCTGCTAAGAGCTTACATTCTGACCCTATCAAAAGAAATCCTGTGCATAATAAAACACATGAAACCCAGGAGCTAACAATCTAATGGTATAATGGGAAATCCCACCCCGATGATAGAGAATGTCATTATTCAGTAACAATAAATAAAACAAATGATTCTATATAACTGATATAAAAATACATCATAGACTATACATAAACAAGGATAATTGAACGCTTCTGTTTCTTCCTTTAAACCCTATGCGTGAAGACCAAAAATGTTATGTCAACATGTATCTGACTACTTCACCCTTAGTATGTCTCATCAGTGTGAGATATGGATACTGATTGCTGTGTAAAGTTGAGGTTAAGTGAACTTTTCTTTTTTTTTTTTTTTTTAAAGCTATGGTGTATTGATTAAAAGATACAGCACAGAGTCTACTCTGTAAACTGAAGCTGCAGTCCCTCTTTCTGTGGGAGAAAAGAGCTTAAAGCTAGTTTAGATTTATAATGAAAACACATTCATTGATAATAGAAAGGTTGTAAACAAGTAGCAAGTCCTACCAAATATGGGAAAACACACATAGCACCATAAAGAAAGCAAGTGACAAGTAATGCACTAATTAGTGCAACTACTTCAGTAGGACGGAAAAAACATCTCGATCATCAAAGTATGTACTACAGTGCTGGGATATGTCCAAGGTTATTGAGATTTAACTTGGGCAACTTACCAGTAGTTTTATTAATGATCCTCTTATTGGGCATTACTACTGCTAATGGGTATCTTATTGAGCAATGTTTATACCACATCTTTTTGGACATTACTACTATTAATGGGCATTACTGCTACTAAGAGGCACATTACTGAGCTCTTATTGAACATTAGTACTACTGAGCATCTTACTCTGCATATTACTGTATTATACTGGTATATTAGAGCTTGTTAGGCATTTCAGATACTGCCGGGCAATGAAAATTGTAGCATGCCATGTTGGGTGTGGTCTGACATGTTAGATTGGGGTGGGCATTCTTAATGGCACATGACATTGCTTGGTATTCCTGCTGGCAGATTAGATCTTCTGGGCATTCTCTGTGGCAGTTTAGATTACATCTGGCATATCATACTGCTGGTATACTAGATCTTGCTGGGCAAATTTTACTTCTGGCGCTTAAGGTTGTGTTTGGGAAATTTTATCTTTCTTGACCACAGAATCTTAATGACAGCCCTTCTGGGATATAGATGCCACATATGCCCTATGGTTTAGTCAAGAGATGTATAATTGTGATGTAATTATTGTACTTGGCACAGATGCCTGGTCGGTCAAATGTGTATTTCTTCTGTTTTATAGATGTTGCCCTCCTACTAATATGCATTACCAAACCCCCTTAATTTAGATTTGACTCCACACCACACTAGTGCCCCAGGACACCACTCTACGATACATACAGTGTAGTAGCCATTTTATTGGCTAAACCATTGTTCAAGAGAATGCAGCTCACAGTTCCTTAAGAACCAGTCACATCACATCACATCTGTAATGTCATGGGTCATAGTGAATTAATAGACTATATTGGGTTCAGCCAGCCACTATGTGAGGGATGGTTACACCGAGCTGAGTAGAGAGGGGATCGTTTACAAAGAGCAGGAATTGAGTGGAGCAGCACATTTAAATATGCGCAATTTCCCATACTTTTATAGGTCGGCACAATGTTGTACACTACTTTTGTGCAATATTGTTGAAAGCTTCAAACTCAGATGTACTGCAGAAGTGAAAAGATCACCACAAACCATAGAGTCACAGAGAAACGCGTCAGTGCATTATTTACATCTTATTGGCACTTTGGATCCCTGTTTGTTTACATCTTAACCCTGGGGTTAGTTAATTTAAAGTGGATTGTGGTTATTTCAGGATTGATACTGGGACATTTGTATATTAACTCTCCAATCCCGTGGCGGCTATCTGGTGGGACAGGCATCTAATTACTTCCTATATTAATTACTTGCTGCATTGACTGCATGCTAAACAGCAATTTCACTACTTGACTGTTGTCCTCTAGTCCTAGTCAGGAGAATGTGGATTCATTTCCCAGTGATCCATTTCCTACAATAACTTCCACATGTTCTATCCAGGATTCCTATGTGCCTTAACTTATGATTAATTGCTAATTATCTGATGAATATTTGTTGATTTTATAGTTATTTATGTACAATTGTTTGGTTTATTATTAAACACTGTTTGTATTCAGCGCTCTCTGATTATTTTTTTGCTTTGGTTGTGATTTACAGAATCAGATATCTGTATATAGGGAGCTGCGGACCATTCCGTGTGCTGTTTCTCTTAATGATTTTTAGCGTCTGATATTATCTTTTATTTGTCTTTCTAGTATCACATTTTGCCTGCCATCCTATGGGAGTTTACAAGCCCCCTACCTTCCAAAATGTAAATATGCAAGATCACCAGAAAATGTGCCCTGTCCAGATTCACCCCTTTTCCATTCAAAAATTGGGAGAGTTTTGATAAAATCACACTATTGGGAGGTATGGAGCAGCCCATCCTCACCTATGCAGATGGTGCATTATGTGCTCCTATATGCTGTAAGAAATTTTGTTGAAGAGATTAATGATTGAATGATGGAAAAGACTGATTCCTGCCACATCTGAGGTGGAATATAGTTCAGGTAAACTTATATAGCAACTCCTTCACATATGCATTCTTTTTACCCCTTCTGATGATTTTAATATACAATTCCACAAACAAATACTTATTTTGGTATCGTGTTCATAGTTCAGTATACCCTTGTACTAATCCTGCAGCTATTGTTATTACCTTTTATATAACGCAGCACTGTATAATCACAGAATATAGATTCATCTACACCTAATTTAGTTAGAAGCCAATTAATCCACGTTCTGTTTTTGGACTGTGGGAGAAAACCGTGAGACCCCATAACTCCCAAATGTCCCGATTTTAGTGGGACAGACATGATTTCAGGGCTCTGTCCTGCTGACCAGTCTGGGGACATGTTTGTCCTCCTGGGTGGAAATGCTGGGGGGAAGGGAGGTATGTAATGGGCAGCCTAGTGCAGAACTCTGGTGACATGGCCAACCAATGACCATGCCCCTTTTGCAGCATGGCCACGCCCCCTGTCCTGCAGCCAGGGACAGACATGTTGGAAGGTATGGGACCCAGAGAAACCCCACGCGAACCTGGGAAGAATATTCAAGGTCTATGCAGATAATAACATGGCCGAAATCAAACCCATGAGTCCAGTTCTGCAGTGCAGCAATGCTAACCAAATGTCACAGTGCTGCCCACAATGGAAGACAATTTGCTTTCCAACTCTGTGCTTGACCTCATAATAGTGACACCAGCTGCAAGTTTTGAGCCACTGGCTTGTAAACGGGGTCAAGGTTGAAGGTGTACTTGGGTACAAGTACTACAATGACATGTATGGCAGAAAAATAGTTAAAGCTCCTACATTTATTAGCAACCTACTCTTTTTATTCTACCCCGAGAACAGTTAGTCTCAGTTTCCACATCTTAAGTAATTGTTTCGTTTGCCAACAATTGGCTTTTGAAGCTGAAACCTGCAATTCCAACAAGGCAGAAGAGAGGAAAAAGTCATTAGTAAACCTGTTAGTAATCATTAAGAATGAGTTTAGCTTTCTGTTACATTGAGGACAGCACAGGAAAACGAAGGGAGAAAACAAAAGCTGTCAGTAGGCACTCGACTTTATTTGAAAAATGATTAAATTTTAGGGTCAGAGTGCATTGTACCTCTTGCAATGCTCGGTCACTGCAGTATCACCTGGATATCACCTGCTGATGATAAATCCTGGGATTGTGCAGAGTATTATTATTGGTTTAAAGGTACAGTCGTCAGCTCCTATATAACAGGTCAGAACATGCCCCAAATGTCACATGGCACAGAAAGTGTTCTGCTGCTTGTGGAACATAAAATAAATAAATAACTGCTTGTCTTTCAGACTACGCCCTACACACAATATAACAAATGGTAGCACAAGGCACTCCATAACCACAGTAAGGACAATACACTAATATTGCTAAAAGGTGCCAATATGCACTAAATCATAGCAACCAATTAGACATTCATTTTTATTGTGCACTGAGCAGATAAAAAACAATTGCTGATTGGTCGTTATGGGTTAAGTGCACATTTGAGCAATGCCAGAAAATAAATCAGCACAGGCTGGACAAGGAATGTCCCATAGACAGGAACCTAACCACACCAACAAAGGTTGCTGTGAGTAGAAAGGTATCATAATTTATGGCATGTACATAGTAGGATTCTTGAAATAATAATATCTGAGAGTATAAAAACGGATAAACAGTACATCTAGGCTCCTCAATTCAATAAAAAAATAAATTGATGACTTAGACCAGCGGTGGGCAACAGGTGGCCCGCCAAGACTCCACCTGCTTTGCCCCAGCCGGGTGCTCAGGATTTTATCAGAACGGGGTCAGATGACTTCTGTGTCACGTGACCTCCTCTGCACCATGCAGAGAGCAGGAGGGTCTGCATTGTGCTCTCCCTCATCCGCTATACGGCCCCTTTGAAGGCTGGAAAGCAGCACAAGCGACCATCCAGCCATTTCACGTAGCCCATCAATGGCTTAGTCCGTATGTATTTGTAAGTAGCCTGCTGTCTCCTGTACTGTACCACTGTGTACAATATTGCGATACTAAGATTCCCTATCGTGTCCTGTGCAATTACTAAATATATGATACTATACACATCGAGGGGCAAAGATCCGTGGAAGCAGGGCTAGGGTCCGTGGCGCCCTAGGCACATTTACAAAATCGGCGCCCCCTGCCCGGCACATTTTCAAAATCGGCACCCCCACCCAGCACACTTACAAAATAGTGTGTAAGTGTACAGGGTGGGGGCGCCGATTTTGAAAATGTGCGTCTTTTCTTACCTGCTTCTAACTTGCCTCCTCTCTGCTCCGTCTGCTCCCCTCCACTCACTGACACTGTCGGGCCGTGATGATGATGTCATGCCTGACAGTCAGTCAGTGAGTGGAGGGGAGGAGACGGAGCAGAGGCGGTGGTGGTGAGCAATAGTCCCTCTCCCCCTCCCTGTGGATGTATGTGAAGCTGTGCGGCTGTGACAGGTATGGTCAGCGGTCGCCGTACAGTTTTAAAGAAATTTTTAATCTGTGGCGCCCTCCAGGTGCCTTCCAGAGCCCGGCGCCCTAGACAAGTGCCTAACCTTGCCTAATGGGAGCGCCGGGCCTGCATGGAAGAGCTCATCATCCCATGCCCTGGGCATTATTTGGAAAGCAAGTATTATTTTAAAATCCAGGTCTATAATAAAGATTAGTGAAATTTCACGCAAAACAAGTTTCATGGAGGAACAAGGTGTTTGGTAGAGACACAAAGATTCATTGATAGAATCTCCAAGTTTCTATTTTGCTCTGCCATTCTAAGGAATGCCATTCAGCATAGTGCTTGTAATTTACATTTTGCAGCATTTATAGTTTATGGGGCAGATTCAATTACCACAAGGTTCCCTAGTAGCTGTGTTCATGCACACTTTAACATGGGGCAGCACAGTCGCTTAGTGGTTAGCACTTCTGCCTTACAGCGCTGGGGTCATGAGTTCAATTCCCAACCATGGACTTCTCTGTGTTGAGTTTGTATCTTCTCCCCGTGTTTGCGTGGGTTTCCTCCAGGTGCTCCAGTTTCCTCCCACACTCCAAAAATATACTAGTAGGTTAATTGACTTATATCAAAATTGACCCTAGTCTGTCTGTGTGTGTGTATGTGTGTTAGAGAATTTAGACTGTAAGCTCCAATGGGGCAGGGACTGATGTGAGTGAGTTCTCTGTACAGCGCTGCAGAATCAGTGGCGCTATATAAATAAATGGTGATGATGAATTATGCTAATGAGAAATTAAACATGGAAACACACAGCCTGATGCTACTGTGGCACCTCTCTGCTAACGGATTTGGCCCTTTTTAGTAGATCTGGAATTGACTGGGACAATTCATTGCTCTGTATTTTGTCGTTGGGGAATCACATTGTATCACTTAAGACCAAATATTTTTTTGAACAGTTTGGAAAATATGAGTAAAAGATACAGCATATTGCGAAACCCACAACTAGGAAGCCAGTGTTAAATTTTTCCATCAATGTTATAGTGACAACAAACACAGTCCAAAGTGCATCAATTAACAGCTTCAGTGAATAGCACTAATTATGAGATAATTGATGCCACTGTTTAAAACAAAACACAGTTTTGTATTACTGTGTTCACCATATGCAGCACTAGAGGAAGCTCTGTCAACTACTAAGTGCCATCCCTTATCTGTAAATACAAGAGTAGTCCACAGGGGGGACTGCCTCCATGTTCCCTGTGCCAGTCCTCTAGTGGTCATTCTCCATGTATAATATGTTTGGAATGAGAGGAAAGAAACAGACTGGCATAGAGGGCCTCATGTACAATTAGAGAGAGGGTCATATCTTAGCCCAACTGTAAATTACAGTATAGAAAAAAAAAACTATTATATAGCTTTTTCCCTCATAGCTGGATTCTCCATAACTCTAAGTGAAGCTCCATGTATGTAATAGTCCTAGAAACCAAAGTATTACTTTTGTCCACTTGAGAAAAATGGCTGCAATTTTTTTTAGAAAAAAATGCATCAATAAGTCAATATTAATGTTTTAGGGGATTATTGGAATGTGGTAATGGAGGTATCTCCAGAAGGGTTAAGGTGTCTACTTATTATTTGGAGATAAACTCTTTCTCCATCAAAAACGGGTGTTCTCTCAATACATAAAGGACTTTGCCGGGTTTCTCCCTCTGAAACCTTCCCGCTTACTTACTATGGACAGCTGCGGTACAGGTAACACCGCAGCCCTCTCATCGCTATCGCCATCTCAGGATAATACTATACATAGAGAAAATGCTTGATTTATTTAAATAAACCATTTTCTCTTAGCAGATTCATTTAAAAAAAAAAAAAAAATTAAGTAAAATATTTTTAAACATTTTAGTTATTATTTTTTTTGATGACAGTGAACTGGAAGCCAAAGTTTGAGCTGTCGACAAAGCTGGGCCATGCATGCGGATATACATTGAAGACTGCCTGGCGAAGCAGGAAGACTCTTCTATCGCTCGGCTACCTCTGCGAAATTTTACGGGTAAATAGCAGTGACAATACATTAGCTAAATGGCAATAAAATAAGCGGAAATAGAAAATCTATGCCATGATAAACAGGGGGGTAAGAGACTAATGATATGCAAATCATAACTATCATTCATAATAGGTAGAAGAATTATGAGTTATTGAATGGCATTTTTATTGTCCTCAAAAAGTAATCCTTCTACCCACCATTGTGTTTATAAAATGACTGAACTAAACCCCTAGCAGCAGACTGTCCCTTTGTGTAAAAGTGATGGGGGAAGAATCTTAGTTCAAGATTGTCAAAAAAAATTGATGTTACTTTGTAGTTTACCTGAACAAGTTTGACAACTTGTCAAGATAATAATACCTAAAATATTACAATTGTCATACAAATATAAACATCCTGCAGAAAAAATGACTGCTTGTTTAAGAGAGCTGTAAGTTCATTTCCAATGTGAGGTTTCCTTGATTCCATGGACATAAGACTAATTGCTGCATATTCATTTTTGGAAATAATGAATAATCTAAATGATCAAACCCAAAACAGCTTAAATACTAGGATGTTAGAGCATAGGCTTTACTACAGGGGCTTCACTGCAACCAAAAGGCTCACCTTGTCTATAGACATCTTAATTAGCTACGATATTACTTGGCAGAGTCTGTAGATGCAGATATGTCTAATTATAGCTTTAGTCAGTAAGTCAATGATGATATGAACACTGGGCACTGGCTCCTGCATTGTAATTTGCTGCAATATAATTCACCCTATGGATCGTAATTCTCAGCAGAGTCCAGATATCGAGCACTAAACCCTGAAGGTGGAAACACATAAAGACAAACTGTAGCCAATTTAAAGCAGCACTTCCAAAAGTATCAAAAACCAAACTGGTATAATTTATCTCTCCTACATAGACTGTGAGCTCTCCAGAGCAATTCTTAACTCTCAGTGCATTCAGCTGTATTTATGTGAGTCCATTACGGTTACGTTAGTATTTCTTGTATAAAATGAGACTTGTAGCACCATATAAATAGAGATATACATATAGGCCCTGAGTCATTAAGGAGAGCAAAGCATAAAATAGGAGTAACTTTGGGCAAGACCATGTTACATTGAGCATTGGAGGGAGAGGTAAATTTAAAATGTGGGGACAGATTTATAGTTGAGGTAAGGCATGTCCTAGATCAACTTTAAATTTCAGTGTAAAAATAAAGCTAGCAAGTATTTGTCGGTTAGATGTAAAAACAGCCAGTATTTAATTTTTCTGCAAAATAATAAACTAATTTGCACCCCTAGCATTGTAACATGGTTTGTCCTGGAGAACATTTACTCCCCTTTTTTGCTTTACTTTCCTTAATGACTTAGGCCCATATAGTCTAATCTTACTGAAATAAAGGAACTACAATTTTCTTTACTTTTATCTGCTCTCACCCATCACAACTAATATCTTTTAGCGCGCGAATTTCAATGTTAAGTAGAAAAATCACTGGATTAATGCTGCAGAGAGCAGTTATTTTGATTTACTAAATTCAGGTATTCTGTAATTTATGTCACTGAATTTATGTCACTGACAATGGGCCTGAGTCATTAGGGAAGCTAAGCAAAAGTAAGTAAATAAGGCAAAATTATGTTGCATTGGAGGGGAGGTAAATTTAAAATGTGACGGCAGATTTATATTTGATGTAGGGAATGTCCTAGATCAACTTAAAGTCAGTGTACAAACAAGCTATCAAGTATTTGTGTCCTACATGAAAAAAACAGACAGAATTTTCCGTATGTGCAAAATAATAAACTCATTTTCACCCCTTGCATTGCAACATGGTTTTTTTCCAGGAGAAAACTTACTCAATTTTTTTGCTTAACTTTCCTTAATGAATCAGACCCGATGTGCTTACAGAACCTGGATGTCAATCACAAAATGACAGAACTTTATTTAAAATGTTTTTGTTTTGTTTACTATTAAAGGGCTACCTCAATTAAGGACTGAAAATAGCTCTAATGATGGAGCTTGGTGTGTACTCTGCAGGTGAAGAGGTAATATTATACTTGCCAGCTTTATGTAGTATTTGTTTATTGTTCTGTGCTGTTTATCCTGTGAGGTCTATTGTTTGTAATATGTGCAGCGCTGCGGATACCTTGTGGCGCCTTATAAATAAAGCATCATAATAATAACAATAATAATAATTCTCCTCTATCATAAGCAGCTATAAACACCCTACAAAATCAACAACCCAATGTACATAATACAAAAGGCTAAAATGGTAAATCTTAACATTTTAGCTAATCTTGTTATGGCCTTTCAGAAACCACCCATGTGTATGATTCCACCATCAGCAATCTTTACAGAACATTCATGTTACCTAGGAGACTTCTAATGCAATCACGAACTCTGCATTTATATGGCTCTAGAGTGATGAAAGATAGAGAAGCACCACCCTTCCTGAGTAGCTGTGTGAACATGTTGCTTGATGTAACAGAGTGATTTATGTGTACACAAATCCTTTATTTCTGGCTTTAGTCATGTCCAAAGCAGCTTTACAAGCTCTTTTATCTTGGGTGGCTCTTTTATCAGCAAAGCAATGCACATTTTCCTTGACATATATTGACCTATGGGATGACACACGTGTATGACTCTTTTGATTGATTTAACCTAGTCTAAAGTCAATACATGGTCAGATAAATCTCCATCACTTTGCACATTGAAATATCTCCTTTGCTCAGTTTTCCTGTCAGAGATAACACAGAACTGCTGTGGGCCATCTTCTGTAGACTCATACACAGCAGACATGTGTTACCAATAATACAGAGCGATATGGAGCACAGATTTTGTATATTATAACAACATAATGTACAGAAAATAATACCATTGAAAGCTGGCAAAATCAAGCTAAATATGTTGGACTTTTTTTTGTAACAATTTTGCATTTAACCCATTGGAGCCCATCATGTCAGTATGTGAAAATAAGTAAATGGCATCTTTAGCCTTGCATTGATCAAGTATTTCATATATAATCTCATCCTGGTCTAAATGGATAACTAAAACTTGTGAAAGATAAATGTCTATACTCTATACTTGAATTTGTGGGCCTATAGACTGTTCATCCTCTGTCTGGACACATTTATCAGCTATTGCTTTCCCAATACTGTCTAGACAGATGCTCACTAAGGTGATGGTTTCCAGTTACCCGTCACCCCCCCCCCCCCCCCCCTCCAGTCAGGACTCGTTAACAGACTGCCCCCCTTCTTCGGGACCAGCCAGGGATCTATAGATCTGTCCGTACCCCTCCTGTCTACAGTATGAGTCACCCACCCCATTCTTTCAGGAGGCAAGTGGCATGTCATACTACAGGAAAAAGGTGAGGCAGACAGAAGAGTCTGCCTCTGAAATGTACAGATCCAAATGAAGGAAGGATAATGTAGGGGGAGGGCTCTTACTGTAATAGGGGGGATTCATTTAATGGTGAGGGTGGGTGATAATCATTTATTAGTGGGTGGAAACTATTAATTTATTGGTGGAGGACACTTTATTTCATGGTGAGTACTATTTAATTTAATAGTAGTCTTAATTTAAGGTGGTGTGATGACCTTATGTAATTAATGCTAGGGTGGTGTAGGACTTTTTGGGAGAGTTTAAGGAGAAGGGTTATTATTAATTGAGAATACCAATTATTTAATATTGGGGCAGTTTGTGGGTAGGGGGTAGGTTTAATTATTAAATTTAAGTACCATTAATTTGATATCACGTCATGGTGGGGGGACCTAGGTCTATCTATTAATTCTGAATGCTATCAATTTAATTTTGGGTGTAATTGGGGAGAAATAGGTCTAGCTATAAAATGTGAATGCTATTACATTTGTTTCTGATCTGAAACTACTACCATTTAGAATTTTCTGTTTTCCATCATTCACTTGTGTTAACATATGTTCTGATTTTCATTAACATCTTTATAAAAGATAAGGAAACTTTGATTAATTCTAAAACTAATTAGCACAAATAAAATATGTGTTTTTTCCTTGAAGATGGTAGCTTTGAAGCTGATTGGTTGAGACAAAATGGTCATTTTGTATGTCCAATTTCTAAATATGGAATAGAGATGTTAATTAGATAACGTTAGAGAAGAGCGTCAGAGGGGACACAGAACGTTTTTCAGAGCACAAACATTGGATTTTCAAGTTCCTCAGCTTAAAATTACAATTACTGTCGTGGTTATTTACATTTTAACAAAAAAGGCCCCACAGTGTCTTACCTTGCTGACCTAAGGACGGTAGGCATATGAAATGAGTTACATATGAGCATTTAGTAAAAGTCCCTTAAATGACAGGGATGGGCCATAGACAGACAGTATTTGCACATAGAGTGCATTTGATGTTCACAAGTAGTGTTTGCATTCCCATCCACAGACAGAAAAAATTCCAGGATAAAGATATTCGCTTTGCAGGCGATAACACACTGCAAAAGTAGCATTGAGCTGAGACGGAGACTTGCATTGTTGTGTTGCATATGCTTGTTATAAATGACTTCCTAATGTAACCATACCTCCCAACATTAATGACATCCCCTTCCACTAAAAACACTTCTTCTTTGCTGTGTGCCCCTGCTGCTGCTTATGACACTGATTGGTGCAAGTATAAATCTCCTAACTTTCGCGGAATCGGGACATTCCTAATAATCAGAACCATGGGACAGTCCCCACAATTTGGGACTGTCCATCCTAAATCAGGAGAGTTGGGAGGTACGCATTACCCTATTCATACACAAAATAATAATGTAATGAAGTGTCATACACACATGACAGAACATTGTCTTGGCAGTGTTATTAATACATGTCTAAGTTGCATGTACCATATAAAATGTCATTATATAGAAACACAAATACAAATTAAATAAAACATCTTTTGTTTTCAAGTGGGAAACTT
This sequence comes from Mixophyes fleayi, assembly GCF_038048845.1. Taxonomy (NCBI): domain Eukaryota; kingdom Metazoa; phylum Chordata; class Amphibia; order Anura; family Limnodynastidae; genus Mixophyes; species Mixophyes fleayi. The sequence goes on from NC_134405.1 coordinate 72,173,970, forward strand.
TTTTCCTGCAGTTGTCCAAATTGAAATATCCATTAAATAATGTGAATAGATGGTCGCGACTTGATATAATATAGTCTGGATGCTAATGAATTAAGTACTATTAGCCAATCTAAAGCGACAAGATAGTGCTGCTGATAGTAATCAACCTCATTGTGTAGCATTGCTTCATCCCTCCAGCACAACCATTGGCCTAAACGGCATATCTCTAAATGTGACTCTACATGTGTCACAATTATGTGTACCGGCCCTGCTGTACTTGGCATACGCTTGCCCACCGGTTCCTGTCCCCTTCCCACTTCAACAAGTCAACGATATAAAAGCCTATATTCAGACGTATGCATATTTGGCGTTCAGTATGAAAAAGAGAAACTGCGCCCACTTTAAAACAGCACTTTCAAGATTATGCAAACCAAACTGATATAAATGATTTAATTCCTCTTTTTCACTGTTTTCTTTCTTACATGGCCTGTGAGCTCCTCAGAGCCATTCTTACCTCTCACTGCATTCAACTGTATTTATGTCCATTACAGTCATGTTATTATTCATTCTTATATTAAACGACACTTGTAGCACCACAGAAATAAACATGGACATATATAAATAGTCTAATCTTACTGAAATAGCCTATAAAGGTACTACAATTGCCATTACTTTTGTCTGCTCTCATCCACCACCAGCAATTTCTTTTAGCGAGCATGTTTCGATATTAAGTAGCAAAGTCACAGGATTAATGCTGCAGAGAGCAGCTATTTACATTTACTTATGTCATTAGTTCTGTAAATGATGTCATTGACAATAGCAAAGCCCCTTTGGTGATCTGACAATCGATACAATCCTGAAAAAATAGTGACTATTAGGCTGTACCGCATCTCATTAATGTGGTAAAGAGGGTTCAGACTCCACTATAGGAAAGTCACTTGTTCCGGATTCTGTCCTTCTTTCCTGTCTTCCTTATGGCAACAATGGCTCCATTTCACCATCACGTTGGTTCGACTCTTATTTATTGATACAGAGTACGTGTAAATTTCCTGGTTGGGTTTTCCTTTATATTCAGGTTGTTTATATAGTGATATAAAGATGCCCCTTGTGAAGATGAACATCCATAGCAGAGTCTAAAGATTCAGCATCTTTCCAATATTGTTTTACTTGCCAACATTATTCTCTGTCTGTTCATCTGACACCTCAGCTACATTTAGATCCTGCACCTCTTCTTGCTTTTTGTGTCATTTGTAGTCTATGGAAGTCTCTGTACCGACGGGGCACAAGCTGGGATATTGTCATGAAATAGCAATGACAGGGTTAATGAAGTAATCAACTCTAGATGTGAACACGTTAAAAGGTTAATTGAAAGCATTTCAAAAAAGGTTTTGGGCTCAGCCAAGTAAATTTGCTTATACTCAACATAGACTCGCTGTGGATTGTGTGGTCATGAACCCCAACAAAGAATTTTTACATCATTAGAGGCATAAATAACCAAGGTAATGATATTTCTTGCTATCGGCACATATGGTCTCTGATCAATCTTGCCACTTACACAGGTCAAAAAATGTAATGAAATCACATCCGACCCAAATACTCTACAACTGTCTGCCATGGCTAAATATTTTGAAAAGGTTTCTTAAAGCTCAGCGCCATTATATTAAGCCAGCCATCCAATTTAGCACTTTGCTGCCATGAATACAAAGGTGTTAATCGCTGTTTTCCAGTAGACACCATTCGATCACATGACAGTGGCTGGTAGAGTTTTGAAGTTCTTCCACTTATCGGAAACCATGGATCTTGATGTTCCACTGCTGCACACAATGCTTGCTGGCGGTGTCTGGTCCTACAAACCTTTGCTATCGAATCTCCTGATACTGAGATTCAAGTTTCATCATCATCATCAGTTATTTATATAGCACCACTAATTCCACAGCACTGTACAGAGAACTCATTCACATCAGTCCCTGCCCCATAGGAGCTTACAGTCTAAATTCTCTAACATAGACACACACACACACAGAGATACTAGGGTCAATTTTTGATAGCAGCCAGTTAACCTACCAGAATATTTTTGGAGTGTGGGAGGAAACCGGAGCACCCGGAGGATACCCATGCAAACACAGGGAGAACATACAAACTCCACACAGATAAGGCCATGGTTGGGAATCGAACTCATGAACCCAGTGCTGTGAGGCAGAAGTGCTAACCACTAGGCCACTGTGTGCTAACCACTAGGCCACTGTGCTGCCCAACTCTCCCTTTATATCAGTTCATTTTAATGGAGCTTTATGTGCACCTTGACATAAATGAGAAAGAGAAGAACAATCTGGTTGGTCCTACCACTGGTGAATTTAAATGACTGCTGGTTTAGGTGGCAATGCAGCTTTAAGCACTACACAAGCACTTCCTGGTTACCAAAGCCCAAGGTGTTTATGCAATGCCATTCTCTGGAACGTCTAGAAAGAGACTTTATCCATCTATGCCATAATAAGATATCTGTGGGTGACAAGACAAACAGTGCACTGAAGGAAACCTTCCTGTTTACCCTGCTGCTTTTATTTGTTTTGGAACATAACAGATCACTTGGAATCCAAATAAACTTTTCCTAAGTCTCTTGTGATGCTGAACAAAAGACAAAAACCTAACTTAGAGGACTGAAGAAGAGGTGAAAATAACAGCTGAAACCAAATGTACAGCTTCATACCAAACCTAATGATTATCTGGTCAGGGAGTTATCTATTAAAGATCACAACCACACCTATATTTGTATTTGTAATCTATGTCCCCTAAAAATTGAACACTAGGATAAATCCACTGAGCAGGGTTACACTGAGTAGCAGATTCTGAATGCAGAGGTGAACTAGCAAGATTGCTAGAATGCTCCTTTATAGGGTTTACTGCTATGAACATGTCATTTTGTGCAATATGTAGAAAGAAAACACCATTATAGAAAATATTACGTGTTTTAAACTATATCTTATTGCACTTTTGGGCAAGGGTATGGCACATTGACCTTTAATATGTATCTTAGTATTTGTATGTTCATTATTGGTCTGTCACAGTTAAGATTTGATAAGTCTTAATTTTTCTGGCATACGGTAATGTATATTTGAGCATCAAGCTGTTATATCTAGTCTGCTAATTCCTCAGAGGAAATATTATGTAACAATTTGAACCAGACAGATCTTTATGCAAGAAAAAATAATATCTCAGGTACTGATTGAACAGCAACATATGGATTTCTATTAGAGATGCTCAGGCTTAGTTTTCAGAAAACCAAGCCCACCCGAACATCGCAGATCTGAGTACCGAGCCTAGCCGACTCGGTACTTTCCCGCTTCCTCGGATCTGAAACTAGGCAAAACGTCATTGTTGTGTCGTTGGATCTTGCGGGTTTTCGATTCCATAAGTACCTCGCTCCCCAAGAGACCCAGCGCCATTGCTCACACAGAAACAGGGATAGCAGTGTTCTTTGTAACTCTCCAGTGACATTGCTCAGTGCTATTGCTTACACAGAAACAGGGGTAGCAGTGTTCTTTGTCACTCTCCAGTCTCCAGTGCCATTGCTCAGTGCCATTGCTCACACAGAAACAGGGGTAGCAGTGTTCTTGTAACTCTCTAGTCTCCAGTGACATTGCTCAGTGCCATTGCTCACACAGAAACAGGGGTAGCAGTGTTCTTTGTCACTCTCCAGTCTCCAGTGCCATTGCTCAGTGTCATTGCTCACACAGAAACAGGGGTAGCAGTGTTCTTGTAACTCTCTAGTCTCCAGTGCCATTGCTCAGTGCCACTGCTCACACAGAAGCAGGGGTAGCAGTGTTCTTGTCACTGTCCAGTCTCTGGTGCTATTGCTCAGTGCCATTGCTCATACAGAAACAGGAGGGGTAGCAGTGTTCTTGTCATTTGACAAAAACTGACTGGAAATGAATGTTATTGAGGTTAATAATAACTTAGGGAAAAAAAAGAGCCAAATTATGTGATTTTAGCATTTTTTAGCAATTAAAAAAAACAAAACAGATTCAAAACCAAAACCAAAACACATGGGGGCGGTTTTGCTAAAACGAAAACCAAAACACGAATTTAATACAGATCCAAAACCAAAACCAAAACACAGGGATCAGTGAACATCTCTAATTTCTATGTAGGAACATATCTAAAGTTACCTGTCTTCATGCTCATTGTATTTACTTTCAGCATACACTACAAAAGGACACTCAAGTGATGCATCTTAATATATGTGTGTTTTGCTTATGGATCTATCAGTCCCTCGGTACCCAAGAAGTACCTCATCTTGCCCAATATGATGCCCACATTTTCCCCATTAAACAATACTATAAAACAGAAGTCCTTGGCAATACTGAATGTGATCCTGTGCACGGAGGACATGCACAGAGCATAGACATGGTCTTAACTGGAGGTGGCAAAGGTGGTAAGTAAAGCAGTTGTGTGTGCCTATTATAGTCAAACACAGGCCATATCTGGCATAGTCAACAGGCCTGAGCGATTCATGTCAGGATGTAAAGGGTTAATAATGGGTAGACAAGGATTGGTATTTTGTAGCGTGGACAATTTTAGCTAGGAGAATAGTGATGCCTACAGAGGTGGCCATGTTAAAGGGTGGCATCTCCACCTTCCTCCCTTTTACTGGCATGGTAACAGCTTTTTTGTAACTGTGACCTTGGCAAGGAGTTCCTTGTGGAGTTGAGGTTGCAGAAGGTGACTCATGATATTGTTTGTGATAGTTGTAGAATGGAGCGCATTCAGATGTCCGGTGGTCCCTCAGTGTTGGGGGTATATTTACTAAACTGCGGGTTTGAAAAAGTGGAGATGTTGCCTATAGCAACCAATCAAATTCTAGTTATCATTTATTTAGTACATTCTACAAAATGATATCTAGAATCTGATTGGTTGCTATAGGCAACATCTCCACTTTTTCAAACCCGCAGTTTAATAAATATACCCCATGTCTTTTTTACAGCTAGCGACACCAGTTTTGTTAGCATTAATATGTTTATCCTCAAGGCTACTTGTCTGGTTGGTTATCTGCGCTGGCGGCCTAGTTGACTGTTCAAGTAACATGATAATATATATTTTTGATAACACATTATTTGTTTACTGAAAGTGTTTTAAGTATTTCTGTTTAATAAAAAGCACCACTTTAAAATCTGGTCAGACATTCTTGTGGGAAATGAAGAAGGGATATGTTGGTGAGTGAGGTAACGTGGGAAGGTATTGCTAAGCTTTAGTTAAATAATTCTTTCTCTCTCTAGCTGTTATGGAACTACACCCCAGCATTTTCTGCCAGGCAGTCACCAGGCTTAACCAAGCAATGACTTCAGCTATTGTGAAACTACAAGTCTCCAGCAGGCACTTCCAGCCACACATTCACACATATTTAACACTGAAACAGACTTAAGTAACCTGTGGTTCTCCAGCTGCTATGGGACTACACGTTTCATCATGCCCTTCCAGTCATTAGGTGTAGGCAACCAGTGGCTCACTATCTGTGGAGGAACCACAAGTCCCAGTATACTCTGCCAGTCAGATGGCAGAGTAATCTTGAACTTGAAGTTCCACAATAACTAGAGATCCAAAGGTTCCCTACGTGAATGAAGTACAAGGTTGTACATAACATTAAGTATATATTTCTTACATACAGTATTGTTTGTGGATAACATTTTCAACAAAATTATCAATGACAAAGGTGCAGATCCTGTCTCAATGGTGCCTGTAAATAGGATTGGAAGATGATCTCACACACAGGGACATAGTCATTGTCTGAGGCACACATTATGAAGGCCAATTGCCCAATATTGGCAGCATTATCGCAGCATACCTGCCAACATTTGGGTAAGCGGCTAGGGGCAGGTGGCGTAGCCACGTCACAATGGGGCATGACAAAGCCCGTGGGTGTGCTAGGCTGCCCTGTTCTCTCCACCCCTCACCTCCAAAAACCTTCATTGCCATGCAGAGCAGCAGTGAACAGACAATACTTACCAAATTTCCCACCGATGGGGACAAAGCTGTCGAAAACGTGAATGCAGGACAGAGCCCCCAAATGGTTACTGTCTGTCTTAAATTCGGGACGGTTGGGAGGTATGTCACAGAGTGTGGCCAGCATTAGTCTTTACAAGGTTTTTTTTTAATTCTCTTTTTTTATAACAGCAGAATATAAACAACACTCATACAAGACAAATGCCTAAGTAGTCCTCTATATATCACACCTAGGGAGAGAGCACTTGTAAATAGCAGTACACAATGCAAAAAGCCCGGAAAGCCCACTAGGACTAGAAGTATAATACTAACAAAATGATAAAAACGATACAGAGGAAAGAGCAGAAAGACATATAACACACTAGCATGCATTTAACGCTGCTAAGTTTTTAAATAGTTATTTTTGGGGGCTATCATTGTTGGAATGTGCAGTTATTATCATTGTAGTTATTCTCCCTCAGGATCAATGACATCAACAACTTGCCAACTCTCCCGGAATGTCCGGGGGACTCCCGCATTTTGCGAGAGTCTCCCGGGCGAGTGTGGCAGTCTCCCGGATCTGCCCACTTCCAAGTGAAGTGGGCAGAATTAGCTCCCAAACGCCGCGATTCACCAGGAATCGCTGCGTTTGGCCCAGCTGTCAAATGACGCGTCAAATGTTTGCGTCATTACTTCATGGGGCGGGTCCAAAATGAAGCGCATTTTGGAGTCCCCCCGCCCGCCCGCCACGCCCACCTCCCCTGCAGCCTCCCGGAAAAGAAGAATATAAAGTTGGTAGGTATGAATGACATTGGTGAAAAGGGTTAAACAGGTAAAACATACTGCACTGACTTTCGAGAAATACGATTCATTCCAAAGGGGTTAATCCTGCTTCCCCGACTTTCAGGCAAAGCGATTAGTGTGAAAATATTCCAGTTCATTGTTAACCAATATATGTATTTCTCTTAATTGCTCTGACACGCCATCAGACACATCCACAAATTAATCTCAGGTCTCTGCACTGTAAAATGACATGTTTTATTACTTCAAAAATTAATAATTACTGCTCCAAGTCATTTCAATTCACATGCGAGCGCTGCAAGATCAGAACAAGGTATTGTCAGAAGATACAACCATCCATTCTCCTTCAGCATTTCAAAATACAAGCGTAACATTTGTTATGACTGGTGCAAGATTACTGGTAGAGCGTTTCAATACCTTATATCAATATTTTTATTAGCTTGCATAGTGTGCATGGTTTTATACCACGCTATCTGAGTTTAGAACAAATTCAATATTGAAGAACCATAAACAAAGGGTTTGAAAATAAAATGGCTAGAAGAAGTGGGTAATTCAGCCTCTTGCCAAGCTGGTGTGATGTAGTACAGAACAGTAAACTGCGATATGCAGCGATAGAAAGTCTTCGTGATGAAGGGGTCTTGATAAATAGACTCCACGGAGGTAGAAACGGAAGTTCGAAATGTGAACAGTAGAAGAACTGATATGAAAAGATGTCAGTGACCGAAGTAGAATTAGAGTTGATTGTGTCTTAGATGTAAAACCATTTGTGAGCCATGTGCACGGGTACAAAAACTAAATATACTGAAATGGACCACATTTTTCTGTATCAGTCGAGTGTCCTCCCTGGTTTGCCCGAAATGTCTGTGTTAAAGAACATAATAAGGATCAATATTCCTTTTCTAAAGACGCATTCTGCTCTATTCAATGTGAGCTGAATGGAATGCAGCACAGAAGGAGGAGCAATGTGAGTTGCTATAATTTGCCAACTGCCCCTAATTTTCTAGGACAGTACAAGGTTTCAAAGATATCCCTAGAAATGTCCCTATTTTTCAATACTGACAAACGGCAATTCACCTATATAGCCCCACATGTGATGGGGTTAGTTAGGTACCATTGCTCATCAGCAAAGGGACTTTAGAAATGATTGTGAAATGTTCACAGCCTTGATGTTCATGTTGGTGATAATGTGTGGAAGAAGATAAAAAAAAATAGATGGCTAGGACCCAAGGCCAAAATAGCTAATATGTCAAAGGTATTAGGGATCTTGGTGTTGGTTATAAATGTGAGGGCTCGTTGTGATTAATAAGGGGGTGGTAACATGAAAATGTAACTATATTCAGTAACATTAGGCATGTAAATGGGCTCATCTTGGTTGAGTTGTGAATAACAAGGGAAATCTAGATGTGACTTGATAACATTTGTAATAATACAGCAACATTTGGGGACACAGGAATGTTACCAATCAGGGGGACAGGCAGGTCACTATGGAATTGTGCACTCTGGAACGGCAGCTAATGGATAAATACAATGCAGCCCTCTGCCAGGCTTCAGTTCTACGCCACTAACTCTTGGACAAGACATTATAAAAGGCCTGGTACAGGTGTATTACCAATTATTTTTCATGTGAAGGCCACATTCCAGTATCTGACATTATATGGATATATATATATAATAAGATCTAGGAAGGCACACCGATTTGCCACCATTTATCAGAGTGCAGGCAGCTGCCTACATCTTCCATTGTTTTGCTGATATTTTACATTCTAATGAAATCCTCCGGAGTTCTGTTCTGTACTGTGAGCTTCTGCTTGGAAGCCAAATAGCCTTTTATCAGTTGCTAATTGTGTTTACCAGATATCCCGCTAAAGAAATCATAGATTCATTTGACAGACACACATTGAGCAATGTGCCAATGAAATAATAGTAAAACCGTTTGAAACTAGGGACTGACACCAGGCTATTTGTAAACAGATAAGAACGAATTGGATTTTCAGACAAAAGTTATAATAAGAGGGGGCATCTTAGTGGCTCAGATGCTTCTAAGTCCCCATCAATTTCTGTTTCAGTGATTTTCAATTTTATTCCTCCGTCTACCAGGCCATGATATTTTTCAAGATGTTCTTACATTAAATCACAGAGGTGAATCTGTATGAATGACCCATCAACTGATTGACTGACAAGTATCTATAGGAGATGAGCCTGAATGTCCCACACTGTTATTGGGAGAGGAGTCTTCAAACCACTGCTCAATGTATTGTAACAGCAGGAACCAGAGGAAAATGTAATTCCCATTCCATCTCCTGTCCTCCGAGCGGAGAAGTACAGGACAATGATTACCTAAAGTACAGCCTGCACTAAGCTCTCTTCTTGTACGCTCTGCTTTAGAGGCCTCTATTTATCTACCTGTCCCTTGAGTGTGTCACTCTTGAATTGAAAATACACTGTGTTCCTTTTCTGCTTCCTGCTACAGACGCAGTGTCGGCATCCCTGCTGTTCCAAGTCTGTGCCTTTCCTCTGCCTCTCCTACCTGAAATCAAGTTTCTCAACCGCCTCGGGCAAACCTGTGTTACTGTTTACCCTTTACCCTATCTCATAACGATGGATTTGACGTCAGAGTAAAAATACAGCTCCAAATGAAAGTTTGATCTGTAGGCGAGCAAGAAATTGTGCAGTAAGATGCATTTTGAATATTTAAAGAAGTACGTTTTTAATTTACATATCTGTGTAATGTCTTAGTGTCACCCGGAATCCTTTTGCAGTGAGTGTAAGTCAGGAATGTGAAATTACTCTGCTATGCATGCTTGGCTGTGAATCAACAGGATGAGGCCAAAAGACATTCAGAAATTACCATTATACCTGTCTCCTTATCTTTCTATCTACAGCATAAAAAAGGCATTGTCTTAGGAATCCGACTGTGAGCTCATTCTCACACCAATATAATAACATGGTAGGTGTCAAAAACAGATCCTCCAACATGAGCCACTTCCCCCATACAAAATACTATGTTCCCAAAATTCCCATTTAATTTACTATTGCAGACACCTGACCTTTTAGGATTATGAGAGAGAGTTGTTAAAGATAATTTAATTAATTCAGCCTGTGTAACTGCAAAGACAAATTAAAAGGAATGTTTGGGAGGAGACTATTTTTGTACTGGGTGGAAAGGGTTAAGTTCGAAGTGACACAGGCTGCTCAGTCATGTCTGCTGTGAACCTTCCGGTAAGGACTGTTTAAAAACTGTAACTGCCAATGTGTTGCATTGGATTTCTGGACAGTCTACTCTGTCAGCGATTTCATGGTGGGATTACAAGAAGTAGAGCTTCTATGACATTGCTAATGTCCATTAATCTCCTTGTATGGACATGACTTTGCATTCCATTAGCAGATGTCTAGTAGGCTATGTGATGGCTCCCATTTAGAACCCTTTGGAAAAGATGAACTCGGGATGAGTAGGTATAGAGGCATAATATTTGTATACAAGGTTGCACCCTGACATACCTCTTCCACAATGTAAAAATCCACGTCAAGTTCACTGACTGTGTTCATGAGAGTGTAAGCCTAAAATTTACTGGATTCCATGTGGTAGATCCAATAACAATGTCTTGTATTACACAACATATACTGCAAATAATATTCTTGGGCTATTGGCCACGAGTGACATAATTGGGACTGCTACTACAATGTGCTGGGGGCATTGCTGGTATTCTCTGTGTTGTTGTACTGCTGTGGGTTACTTACAACCAATATATGTAAGGCACTGTGTGTATTGTGTGTGGGACACTGCTGATGGATTATGTAGAGCACTAAGTATGTAGGGCACAGCCTTGTATTGAGTAGACAATAAGGAAGGCGCCTTCAATTACATTCATGGCCAAATCTCATTGAACAGTAGGATTTGACATTCTTGCATGAATACACAGGCTGAATGTCTTCAACAATTCCACTTGTTATGAATTCACCTCCTTTTCTTTAGACAGCTAGTAACACTTTCACAGTTTGTAGTTTGCACCTGAGCCTGCCCCTTGTCAACCGTGAGCCCTTGTTTTAGCACTTCCCTCCTGCACAGTGTTAATCCCTTATAGTATATGAACAAGTCTTTTTTTGTTAATACTTATTTTTTTAAACCTTCAATCATTTCTTTGGGGATAAGGATTCCTGATGAAGGGTGACCTTGATTCACTCGCAATATTAGAGGATAAAGTCCTTTTATTTCTTTTTCCAACAAATATACACACACAAATATACACACAGAGTCATTTATCTCTATTAGAAAAGCTGAACTGAATATCTGAATGTCACTACCGACAGTGGGCAGGTGAGAGGTGGTTGGGGTCAGCCACATGCATGAGCTCATAAAGAAGTGAGAGGCAACCCGAGGCACTTTAGGGGCCCTCAAAAGGGACGCTCATTATGTTTAGTCTCAAATACAAGTTAAAACAATACATTTAATCCAAGGAAGAGACACCTGTCTGTAAAAAACACATCAGCAGTCATTTTAAGCAAATGTTCTAAACTGTAACAAGAATATCAAGAAGGAGCTGGGGCCGCAGGTGACGACAGTTGCCCATCACTGTCTCAGAGAGATTAAAAGAGGCTAAAGCAAAACTTTTAATGCAAAGTAAGTATCATATATTCTCTACGATAGAGTGTCTAAGAAACTATTGCATCTAGGAATGGACTGTTGTTCTACTATCTCACAGTATGGATGATTAGATTACAATGTAAATTGTAAGCTTGTTTGATCAGGCCATCTTTACTTTCAGCTTCATGCATTCTTGATTCTATGAGACTCCTGGCAGAGCAGTGCAGCCTCCCACATCCCACCCACTTCCCTAGTGAAGTGGATGGGGTGAAACTTAATGACACGATTCACAGCAAATCGAATCATCTGGCTCCGCCCCCACAATGATGCAATTCAAGTGCCCCCCCCAGCTTTCGGCATCGGGCTCTCCCACCATGCACACTGCTACTCCTCTGCAGCAGGCAACCATGTTTGGAGGGAGGTTCTTCTTTAGCATAACAAACACACAGAGACAGACAAGATTGCAGAACTTCCTTTGCAGACATGCACTATGTGGATTGGTTGATTCATAAAGGCCACACCCAGGAACAACAACTCAGAGAGCTGCATTCTCAGCTTTGTGACCTGTATAAGATCCCATCACAACACTGTCCGAAAGATATGGGAGGAGCTTCAGCTCTCTGAAGATAATACTTAACAGGATTGTAGAGAAATGTCAGCTGACTGACTGTATGGTTCATGTCTAAACATTTGAATATGGGGTTTAGTGATCTATTAATTTGTCTGGTAATAGGTGCATTGGTAGTGCTATAGAACTAATTGATAAATAATAACAGTAATAATATTAATAATTACTCCTTTGTCTATTTAGTAAGACAGCTACATGGACCATATGATTTCTTTATAGTTATCTTAGTGTAAATCTTCAACTATGCAGTATTACATTGTGGGGTGTTTAATAAAACTCTGCTAAACCGCAAGTGAGAGCAGACACAACATACAATTAAAGTGTAATTTAGTGTACACAAGCAGACTATCAATAACGGGCTTGTGTATCACTGATCAGGAGAAAGGTAATATATTGTGCCTGGTTCTCTATAACACAGGTTAGACAACATTTAGATGTAATTTGTCTCCATTGATTCTGTTACATTTTCTGCCGTTAACCCGTTTTCAAAAAGAATTATGTCACCCACAACAAGGCCTGCTTATTGGGAACATACATCCTGACAGACAGATCAATAAGTGTTTTTCTTCCTTTAGGCACAAGACAACTAACAAGCTGACAGCTCCTTCTAGCAGACGTGTGGCTGCAGACATTATCACTTGTTCCAATATGTGAGTAAAGTATATATTTTGATAAGCTCCCGTCAACTAAATTGTCTGCGTTGAAGAGTTACAATCTAACTAATGACACTTGGAGGTAGATTTACTAAAACTTCTGAAGAGGAAAAGTTTAGGTGTTGCCCACAGCAACAATCAGATTATAGCTATTATTTCATTATTAAGTACATTATAAATAATGATAGCTAGTGCTGCGCAACAAGATCCTTCCCGTTCTGCAGTACACGGCCCAAGTTTGGCCACCTCTTCCTGTCGTCTGCAAGACCATCACAAACACAGAGTGAAGCGGTTGGTTATGTACAAGAAGCTCCTCAAAGGTGGGAAAGGGATCCTGGATATCCCCACCAGTCTGCAAGCCTTATTTGTGTGTAACTGTATCCTCAGGACTTTGATTGTAAAGAACATTTGCTCTGTTTTTAAGTCCATGTCCCGCTTTTTCCTCATGCCTCTTTGGAGTTACCTTGGTTGGGACAAGTGGGACAGCTCCTTCCCTTACAACTAGATTACACTTGGTTTTACCTGGATGTTGGATAACTTGTGAGGAAGCACCATCTGGAGGGACTTAAATCAGACTTGTGGAAGCCAAAAACTGTCCACAAGCTCATCAGCGCTAAAGACATTATGGAGTCTGTTCCAGGGCTCCCTGTTGCTACAGCAAAACATGTGTGGGAGAACGCGGCCTCTAATTGGCTGATTAATAGACATTGCATGGATGGCTATCCAGGGGGGTTTGCCTCTCAGGACATTCATGCACTCCCAGAACCTGTACAGATATGTTCACTGCCCCTTCTGCATCACCAGAAGGGAAGCAGCACAGCATATTTTTTGGGACTGCCCCACTGCACAGGCACTGTTGGATGTCGTGGAACATGAACTTAAGGACATGGTGCCCAGGACTTGCCTTTAATACCATTCAGTGTTTTATGGATTATTTCCTGGGACACACACCATTGGGGCAATCCAGGAAGCCTGGCACCTTATGAACTGCTTTAAGAATGCTATATGGCTCGCCAGGAAACGCCTCATTTTGAAAAGGGAGAAGATGACCATCCAGGACTGCCGCAGGCTGATCCACAGCCTGCTAAAAGACTATAACACCATAGACAGTCCTGAGGAAGAGGAAGATGATTGCTGTCTCCCTCTTCTCCATCTCCCCCCATGTGTCTGTTTTTTGCAATAAACCTTTGGGCTTGTGTCTCCCCCTGCCTTACCGCCTCCAACCCATTCGTCATCACTGTTAGAAGTTTTTGCTGTAATGTCTTGCCGTAATTTATGCACCCTTCCCTATATTTGTGTCTGTCCTCAAGCTTTGGGCTTGTGATATCCCCACCCTTCCCCTCTCACCTACCGGCCCCCCACATCCACTGCTTATTTGAATCTGTTATGTTGTTTAAGTTTGCATGGTTAGTGCAGTACTTGATATATAGTGTAGGATGTCATATCTTAAACCTTATGCCATGTATTGTACTAAAAAGTATGAATGATTATGTTTCACGGTGTACTGTGTACAGTTGAATGTAATGTATCGTCACATGACATTTGCTCAGTCTACTCAAATCACGCTTACTCTTTTGGGGGTTGGGTACCAAAAGCAAGTTCAAATAATCAGGGTTGTTACTTGGCTCTGAATCCGATGCCCGAACACTCAAACACATTTTTGTTGCTATTCTTAAAATGTAATTGTTGCAACACTTAAATAGACATTTTCTCTTCCGTTATAGTGTCTCTTGTAAATTTATACCGTGTGCATGAAAGGATTGAAAAATGTGCAAATGTAGTGTGTTGGTTTTTGGAGAACCTAGAAATACTTCTGCTAATAACTTATTGCACCTGTCCCAGTTTAAACCGAAAAATCTAGAAGTTTTCAGCATAAACCACTAGGAGCCGCCTACCAATTGAAGGCAAGACCTGCACCGATCAGCCACAACATTAAAACCACCTGTCTACTAGTGTGCAGCCATAACAGCTCTGACCCTTTGAGGCATGGACTCCATAAGACCTCTGAAGGTGTCCTGTGATATCTGGCACCAAGACGTAAGCAGCAGATCCTTTAAATCCTGTAAATTGCCAGATGGGGCCTCGGCCTTGTTTTTATAGCACATCCCACTGATGCTCGATTGGACTGAGATCTGGGGAATTTGGAGGCCAAGTTAAGACCTTGAACTCTTTGTCATGTTCCTCAAATTATTCCTGAACAATTTTTGCAGTGTGGTAAGGTGCATTATCCTGCTGAAAGAGGCCATCAGGGAATACCGCTGACTTGAAGGGGTGTACTTGGTCTGCCACAATGTTTAGGTAGGTGGTTCCCATAGTGCATTCTGGTGCCATCTCTTCCGCAGGTAAACAACGCACAAGCACCCAGCTGTCAACATGATGTAACAGAAAAAATTATTCATCAGATCCCAACCTTCTTCCACTGCTCCATGGTCTGGCGATCACATGCCTATTGTAGGCACTTTCTGCAGTGGACAAGGGTCAGCATGGGTACTCTGACCAGTCTGTGGCTATGCAGCACCATATGCAGCAAGGTGTGTGTGACCTTACATTAATTTTTTTAGCAATTTGTGCTACAGTAGCCCTTCTCTAGGACTGGACCAGACGCTCTAGCCTTTACTCACCATGCGCATCAATGAACCTTGGGCACCCATCACCCTGACGCTAGTTCACCAGTTGTCCTTCCTTGGACTACTTTTGGTAGGTACTAACCACTGCATATCGGTAACTCCCCACAAGACCTGCCGTTCTGCAGATGCTCTGACCCAGTCATCTAGCCATCATAATTTGGCCCTTGTCAAAGTCGCTCAGATCCTTACGTTTGCCAATTTTTCCTGCTTCCAACACTTAAAATTCAAGAACTGACTGTTCACTTGCTGCCTAATATAGCCCACCCATTGACAGATGCCATTGTAATGAGATAATCAATTTTATTCACTTATCGGTGGTTTTAATGTTGTGCTGATCAGTGTATGTCCTATTGTGGATGTGGTTGATGGGTCAGGGCATGGCCTTTGCATATTGAGCTGTGATGCCAACACAAAGCATCCCGTAGTTTGTGGAATCTGTCAACTGAGTTTGAGTGTTACCTTGATAAATATTCCCTACTGATCACAATCCAAAGGTAATTTAGAACTGCTGTATGTGGGGGATGAGGATTTCCAGTGACCTGTTGTTTGGAAGCTCGCGGTGTTACAGATGTGCATGGTGAGATTGTCATTGGAGGGAGTCAAGAAATCTATGGATTTATTCACAATCCTTCACTCTTCCTGCAAGTGCTGCCAACTTTAACGCACAAATCCATATAGCTCCTATATAAAAAAGGAACACATGTTTAAAAATAAACACATGACATGACAAAATGTCATGTCTGTAGCAGGGAGCATTTATGCACATTTCTAAATGACCCTTTGCAAGTAAAAAGAGCCTAGCAGCAAAAAAATTGACATCCCTGGTTATTCTTGTCCATAGGGCATATAGGGCATACCTCTCTACGTCTGGGTATCCGTCGTCAGGGCAGGGGGCTGGCCCATGTCACTTGGGGGCATGGCTAGGTCGCAATGGGGGTGTGGCCATCCAAGGGCGTTGCTAGCGTTTATGAAGTGCTACACTGCCCAATACTCTCCTTCTCTCCCCTCCAAACCCCTCCATTGACCAGTGTGCGCTGTCCCAATCGGGATGGCGGGACAGGAGCCTGCAAATCGGGACTGTCCCACCTTATCCAAGTCAGGATGGTTGTTAGGTGGGACATGGCGACGCTATTCAAGGCGTGCCGGAGCTGGAAATGCCAATTCTGGTTGCAGGCAAAGATCAGGCATTCTCCTTATTGGTGCATTTTCTTTCATTCACAGGTGATGGCATTTTGACACCCTTTTGCAAACAAGTATTGAAAACAACTGCTTATAGAGAACAGCAATGCTCTGACAGTCACCGAAGGCATGTGGTTACTACGGCACAATTGTGTGAGCAGATTGAAGCATGATTTATGCAATGCAAAGCTGGGGAGGGATCTGTGTTTATTCTGCATAGCTGTACTGACAATGTGTAATATCACACACACATAATGTGAGAAAGAGAACCTTGGGGCAGCTGACTAATAATGCAATAATACACAAAAGTTACAGCTCGGGTGAACCAAGTTCACATTCTCCTGCCTGCTGACCCTCGTCCAATGCCAAACTTGTATTATGAACATTCATAAACACAGAGTAATCCCACAGTCCCATTGTTTGTGTAAATGACAGTTATTTGTATTCTTTTTAAGTGCAGGGTGTGAAAGTTCAGAATTCCAAGCAGTAACTGCTAGATGCACAATGCAGCACACGATAAGAATCCACAAATCTCATCACATCCAATCAAGAGGAATTTAAAGCAATTGCACAATTTTAGTGGAAGAATTACAATGACGGCAGTTTCGTATCTTTACACATGAGGTTTGTATAAAGATGTGAATATTGTATAAACAATGGGGTGTATTTAAAAAAATGTTTACACAGCAAAAAAATGGAGCAGCAGGAAAATATTGGGCAAAAAAATTCAACATTAATAAAAACTTTTGTAACTGTCCCTGAATAGCGCATGCCAAGTCTGACTTGCTGTAGGCAGGCCCGGCGCTCCCATTAGGCAAGGTTAGGCACTTGCCTAGGGCGCCGGGCTCTGGAGGGCGCCACAAGAATGTAAATTACTTTAAAACTGTGCGGCGACCGCTGACCATACCTGTCACGGTCGCCGCACAGCATTCAGATGCACGGGGAGGGGGAAGAGGCTATTGCTCACCACCGCCGCCTCTCTGCTCCATCTCCTCCCCTCCACTCACTAGTGTCAGTGAGTGGAGGGGAGGAGACGGAGCAGAGAGGCGGCGATGGTGAGACAAGGTAAGGAAAGGGCACCATGGACCCTAGCACCGGCCCTGGCTGTAGGATATGCACCATTTTTTTTAAACGCAAATGATTCTTACTTCTGGTAAATGTTGTGCTGATAACTCCGACGGATTCAATTGTCCTTGATGTTTTTTTAAATTGATTTTTTACCGTTACTATGGTAAAAAGTAACTCTGAGTTTTTCTCACACCTTTATGGGGCGCAAGTAAAAGTCAGCGCTACTTCTGTCAAAAAATACCTGTACAAGGTGTCTCCCGGTTGTTCCGGAGGCAGCTTGTGCGGATATTTAGGAAACTGAATCTGCCCCTTAGACTAAACCTGCACTTTTTTTGTCAAGTTCAAGGGGCGCAGGAAATAAAAATATCCTGTGTACCCTGTCTTAAAGGGTGGGGTGCGAAATTCAGGTGTTGGTGTCACCGACAGTGACTACCACGAAGGGACGAAAACGAAACTGATTTACCCAACTTACAAGAAACAAGGACTGACCTTAAGAATGACGGATGAAGTGGCCGGCAGTCTGGTAACAAATCACGATGCTCACTAACAACGGCATGTTGGTACTACGTAATATTCAATTGCGACTTGTCTCTCAGTATTTTTAAAGCGGCAATGCCGCTTCTCATCTTACCTAACTATTACACTGAGGCTTAAGTGTAATAGGTAGAATGACAAGCGCCATTGCCAATGTATATGACAAATACATTTTAAACAGGATGAAACCTGGGCAGATTATAACTATTACTAAATACTGCGATTATACCTGCTGTATTATAGAGGGTATTTTATTTCAATCAAATCTAAAAGGGAACGTGTTTTTCACTATCATAACAAATGTTTAAATACTTTTCTTGTGCTTATGACCTGGTTGAGTGTAAGTGTATCTGAATGTAAGTAAGCCTGCCTTTAACTTGGCGCATATGCTACTGGTGCACAGCTGGAATGCACCTTGACCAACTCGGCATATGGATGTAAATAAGTTTTTATACGTGTCTATTTTTTTTAGACGCACATGCATACAATTCAGCATTAACCCCATGGTGTTAATTTTTCTTTAATATTTTTCTTTAAGCTGCTATTAATGATTTAATTTGCTAATTGTCATGTGATTACCATGGCAATCACAGCCACATGACTTATGATGTAGTGAGCAGAGAAGCTTTAGATCACCCCTCTTCTCAGCATGTTGGTTTATAGCACAATAATCTATCTACCCCTACTTTCCAGTCGTAGTCATTAAAACGGCACTTTAAATGCCGACACACTTTAGCTACGTTGCTTTTGAAGCGGCAATGGCTGGCCCCACCGCCTGTATAATGGAATCCAAGTGGTGGGGCCAGCCATTGCCGCTTTAAAAGCGCCATTTTTACTGTGTCCATTGTTAGTGACATCATTTGTGACTGTACATATTTATTTCAGTCGCAGTTTACATTTGGTGGCCAATGAAGATGTCGGATCCAGTGAATGTCTCTTATATGGTAAGTACATATTTTCAGGTTGTCTGTGTAATGGTAATTGTTACTGTTTTGTAGTTATTAACTGTGTCAGCATTTAAAGTGCCGTTAAACCCCACCACACTCCTCCTTTCTATGCAGTCATGTGACTAGTTAGGAGCTTTGTGACTGACTGACTCTGAATCTAAGATCAGGATACATTCTACTCATAAACAAGTTTTTAGAGCTGAAACCAAATGCTTTCAGCTGAGAGACACTTTCTTGCAGTGGTAGCCATACTAGATCCGTTTCATGTTACATTATACAAAACTTGTTGTTTAACCAAAACAAACAAAAAAATATTTCTAGGATTGCAGGTTTAACCATAAAACAAAATGCCAATTGATGTGCCAAGTGACAAGAGCTTGATTTGTCTAAGATGGTATTCCTGATTTTGAATGGTTCTGCTGGGCTTTAAAGTTTCTTAGAAACAAATGAAACTTCCATTGCCTTGAGAGGTGTAAAGCAGTACTTTTGCCTAAGTCACTTTTGCAAGTATGACATAATTTGAATAGGTAATTGGACAAACCCCAAAAAACTGAAATATTTGTCAGGCAGCCCAGATGTCTACTTGTTATCAAGCCTTATATGAAACATTAACAAGATAGCAGTATCTTTGTTTAAGCCATGAATTGATTTCCAATCCACATAGTTGGCAATGTTTTATAATGATTTCCAGACCCAACTTGATTCTGAACTGCAACATTCCAGCAGCTCTATTTAGGTGAATATTATTGTATTACCACCCCCATCACATTATGTTTATGGACCTAGGTTCATAGGTCCATTTCTTGCACTTGAAATGCTCTTCAGTAAACATTTCCTTACAAAGTGCAGAGAATAAGGATATTGAGAATGGCATCCAATATGCAAAATTAGAGCAATAGTACTGTGCAATTTATTCGTTTTGCAATATAGGAACAGTTACAGTAATAGATCTTTAAATACTGAGATTGCAAAATGAATTGATCAGGAACATTGGGCACTTTAACAGACCACGGCCATGCTCAATGTGGGCATGAACATACTTGTGCACTGATATAAAAGGAGGTGCAAAATACCATGTATAGTTTTTTCTCCAGTTCTAATCCAGAGGTTAGCTTAATGAGTCAAAATGGGGTAAAGAGTATTAATATAAATAATTATCTACTCCGGCGGTTCCCAAAGTGTGCGCTGCGGCTCCCAGAGGTGCCATGGCGCTGTCACAGGGGTGCCGCGGGCCAGCCAGAAAACCCAAACAAAACAAAAACTTACCAAGCCTCGCGGCGACGGGAGCCAGCATCCTCCTCTCTCACGCAGCTTGTCACTCATGACAAGCTGCGTGAGGGAGAAGGATGCTGGGTCCAGGCGCCCGCAATCGCAATGCTTGGTGAGCTTTTGTTTTGTTTGGGTTTTTCTCTGGCTGGCTTCAGTGACAAGCTGCGTGAGAGGCGGATGCTGGGTCCCGGCGCTACGAGGATTGGTAAGTTATTGTTTTGTTTGTTTTTTCTCTGGCTGGCCCGCGGCACCCCTGTGGCAGAGGGCAGAGGAGGGGTACAGCGTGACAGAGAACAGAGGAGGGGGACAGCGTGGCAGAGGGTAGAGGAGGGGGACAGCATGGCAGAGGAGGGGGACAGCATGGCAGAGGGCAGAGGAGGGGGACAGTGTGGCAGAGGAGGGGGACAGCGTGGCAGAGGAGGGGGACAGAGGGCAGAGGAGGGGGACAGAGGGCAGAGGAGGGGTACAGCGTAAGAGGGGGCAGTGTGGCAGAGGGGACAGCATGAGAGAGGGCAGAGGGGTCAGCGTGAGAGGGGGCAGAGTGTTTGGATGCAGAGGGGGTAGAGTGTCTGGATGCAGAGGGGCACAGAGTGTGTGCATGCAGAGGGGGCACAGAGTATGTGGAGATGCAGAGGGGGCACAGTGTGAGTTAGCTGTAAATTATTCTTTGACAGAAATATAATTGAAAAAAATATATATAAAAATATTATTTTCCCTTGGATTTATGTGTAATATTTTTGCATACACCTAAATAAGTATCTCTGTCCTGACCTAAATACTTATTATGTTTTTTTGACTGCTTATAAAACGGGACTGCTCGATAATTATTTTGGGGGAGCGCCTTGAAAAAATTATGGAGCCTCTAAGGGTGCAGCGAACTGCAAACGTTTGGGAAACACTGATCTAATCTATTCTCAGCACCCACTGCCAAGATCCTTCTAAATCCATAAACTAGTTGTGCCCTGCTACTTGGACTTACTTAAGCAGGACCAGCTCCAAAGTTATTCCATTTTCAGAACATATCTGCATTTTTATGCGTTGACCTTTTCATGAGCACACTTCAAAGGTCTCAACAAGACTTATTATTATTATCAGCAGGGCAGTAACTAGGGCTGTGCGAGAGGGACGACCGCCCAGGGCGCAATGGTGAAGGGGGCTGCAATTTAGGAATATTTTAGGTTCATTTGGTTAAAATTAAGTGCTAGGGGGGCGGCATTTGTCTTTCTCGCCCCAGGTGCTAGAATTCTAAGTTACAGATTATCAGGCATGAAGCAAGGACGCGCAGGTGGACAAGGAGGGAGCAGAATAAAAAACAGGAGGAGGGAAGATTTGAGAAGCTAATATCATCATCATCATCAACATTTATTTATATAGCGCCAGCAAATTCCGTAGCGCTTTACAATTGGGAACAGACATTAATAAGACAATACCAGTATTGTCTTATTAATGTCTGTTCCCAATTGTAAAGCGCTACGGAATTTGCTGGCGCTATATAAATAAATGTTGATGATGATGATACATACAGAGAGGTAAGAGAACCCTGCTCGCAAGCTTACAATCTATAGGACAATGGGAGTTTGAAACACAAGGGCATGTGCTACATCATATTGCACAATGTACCAGCTAGAACGCAAAGGTAAAAGTATTGAGTGGGCTATGTGTGTTGCAATGTTGGTCAGAGGGTTGTTGTCTTGCATTAGCAGTGTAGAGGGTGGTAATAGGGTACTCTAGGGAAATTAAGATGGTGGTTGAGGAATATCATAAGCTTCTCTGAAGAGATGGGTTTTCAGAGAACGCTTGAAGGTTTGAAGACTAGAGAAAAGTCTTACTGTGCGTGGAAGGGAATTTCACAAAGTAGGTGCAGCCACGGAAAAAATCCTGTAACCGAGAATGGGAGGATGTGATGAGACTGGAAGAGAGACGTAGATCTTGTGCAGAACGGAGGTGTCGAGTAGGGAGATATTTTGAGACAAGTGAAGAGATGTATGTCGGTGCAATTTTGTTGATGGCCTTATATGTTAGTAGAAGAATTTTATATTGGATTCGTTGAAATACAGGCAGCCAATGTAGGGACTGACAGAGTGGCTCAGCAGAGGAAGAACGGTTTGCAAGGAAAATCAATCTAGTCGCTTCATGCAAAATAGATTGTAGGGCTTCAAGTCTGCCTTTGGGAAGACCAGTAAGGAGGGAATTGCAATAGTCGATGCGGGAGATGATGAGTGCATGAATTAATGTTTTTGCGGTGTCTTGTGTGAGATATGTGCGGATTCTGGAAATGTTCTTTAGGTGTATGTAACATGATTTAGATATAGAGTTGATGTGGGGAATAAACGACAGTTGTGAATCAAGGATTACACCTAGGCAACGAGCTTGCGGGGTGGGATTTATGGTCATGTTATCAACAGAAATAGAAATGTCAGGCAGGAAGCTTCTGTTTTTGCACTGTAACCCTGTGTAAAGTGCCTAATTTGAGTACATGCAGGACGGACTCAGGTGCCAATCCTCTTTTATTTAAAGTATAATTGTCGCAATGAACTAACCTATTCTGGTTCGAAGAATGCCATAAGCAAGTCAAATGTCATGATAGCTGCCTACTATTTGTCTGAAAAAAGACTCGCAGGATTTCTCAGACACTTTAAATTTGGTTCCAGACACTTTAAATTTGAAAGGTAGAAATGGAAAAATAATGTTAAAAATGGCTTGCAATTTTGAACACACAAGAGGTCATTTACCATGCACCCAACAGTCCTGGAGCGTCGCAATATGTCACTTTGGTTGTGCTTTGAGCCTCAATTTGCACAGTTTTCCTGAATTTCTACTAAGCACACAGGTTTGCAGAGCAACATGATGGGGTTTATTAAAGCAGGTGTTCGCACAGCTAATATGGGAGGAGTTGCGGAGTATGGAGTAGAAGTAGACAAGTGTTAAAGAGTAGTGCAAAAATGAGTTTTCTTCTAGCAGGGTGTCATCAGAAAAACACTATGATAAAGGAGCAGATAAGGTTTTAGGAGGATCCTTTGTTGTGCAGAGGGCTGCACAGCAATGTTCACTCCGCAAAGCCATTTGAAACCAGTTCTGGGACTTGTCCTATACTTTTAATAAGACACATGATGCACCTTCTATTTTCACTTTGGTGGATCTCTAGGGACACTTTGCCCAAACAAAAGAGCACACATAAAAGTGCCATATGTAATAAAGACAATCCCGAAGTCCCCTCACTCTCATGAATCATTGAAGCCATAAAGGACACTCAACCGAATAGTAATTTAAGGGAGGAACGAAAAAAAATTATTTAATGAAAGGCTTGGTTCTAAGGTAGGCGATCGGATGTTGAAATTTCTCCATCTCCCGGGAAGTTGCACACCCAGTTGCGGGCTCAGGAGAGCAGAAAATAGACGTGCACCTTGAAGCACGCTGGGCATATCATCTTGGTGTACCAGTGCGAAAGCAAGGTGCTTTGCGGTGCACAGCCAGTGTCCTTCGTAAATGAGGTCCACAGGCGAGCAGACAAACCTGTGTTCTAAATACATCAATGGGATTTCATGTAAGAACAATAAGTTCACTTTAATACTCATTACTGGTGTTACATTATGTATTAGACAGTTAAGATAGCACTGAAAACACACAGGAACATTTCATAAATCACTCGGGCAGAAAAGACATTTTCTTGCCACATCGGACAACCCAATACTAAACATTATGTACTTGAGTTTCTCATTCTCTAAAGAAAAAAAAAATATTGCTGTGAGTTTGTACTGTGTGTGTTTACTGTCAGATGGAAGTCCTGGCACGGTATAGAGATTAGCCCAAGGACAGAACACTAGGTGCCAGCTCCATTGTGTTGGGACTGGTCAGGCTGACATTGTTCGGAACTACTGAACACTTTGCTTGTAACAGTGATAAGAAATGGCTGGGTAGCGTGAATTTTGGCACTCTGACAGACCAGTAAGTGAGAAGCAGGAAGAATGGTCATATCATATAGAATTTGGGCATTAAGACGCATATAAACCTCCCAATGCCTTAAGTAGTTTGGACAGTGTTAAGAAAAACATCGCTCATTCTGTGAAATGTGATGTGTTTTATATAGGGTGCTCACACTGCACAACCTAGGCTACATTTAGGATGCTGCTGTTCTTAACCTTCTGTCATGACTGTGCATAGGTTTTGTGTCGGATACCAGTAAACACAAGAAGAAACACTTGGCGCCATAACTTTCATGTACCTTGGCAGAAATCTAGGCATAGTTGTGTAAATCGAGTCACATGACATGTCCATAGCTGGTTTTGCATTGCAGAGCAGACATTTCAGAGTGACCACCTGCTTAGGGATATTATTGTGAGTTTAGTGCAATGTGGAGGGACATTGTTGAGGTTTACTACAATATAAGTTTTGGTGTAGTGTGTAGGAACATTATTGAGTTTAGCAGGCTGTAATTTTATAGTATTTTTTTTTAACTGGGGACAGCGTATTTTGTAGAGGAAGCTAATTTTCTGCCCATAACAATAGCCTGTGACTGCTAAGAAATATGGTGATCGCTATAGCATGCCGGATCAGTTGCCTAGCAACAGTAGCCAGCATCATTCCTATGTCAGGCACAGCAGGTTGCACCTTGATGTACCATGTGCATTGTGATCACCGTTGCCTGTCTGATTATATTACTGGCATTGAAGTGTTCTGTTATTATTTTGACCCAGATTGTATAAAGCATTCTGCTGTCTTCTCCACTCCTGACTCTTGGCTTGTTAAACAGATCTGCATATATATCTCTAACTGCCCTGAATCCTGGTTTGTTTAAAGGATTCTGTTGTCTTCTCAACTCCTGACACTTGACTTGCTAAATTGATCTACATATATATCTTCACCTGCCCTGACCCCTGATTTGTTTAAATGAAATGCTGTCTTCTCTACTCCTGACCTTGGCCTGTCTGTTATTTGCATTAACCCCTGCCTGTATGAATCTCAGTTTACAACACTACACCATCTGGGTGCTCATTATCTCCTACCATGTTCTGTCCACTCCATCAGGCAATTGTTAATCAACAACTACTACTACCCAAGCTGGGGGAAACAGAGTACTGTAGAACAAAACAAGTTCCTCGGAAAGGGGGGTTGCTATAGGTGAACATCTCAAGATGCGGTAATTGAAGTAATTGAAGATCACATATACATTGCCCTTAACAGTAACTCATCAGTTGACACTCAGAACTAAGATATTAGCTGCCTACAACAAGTCGATGGCAGTGGGAACTGCAACAGTACAAGTAAGTAGTGCTAGATTTTTAAAAAAAAATGAGTCACAAAAGTAGCTTACAGACAAAAAGATATCTGGGAGAACAAGTTAAACCCATAAAGTCTAAATGTAGTGTATATCCATCTACTTTGGTAGGACTCCAGACTAGACACAGACAGTCATCAGCTATAGGGTGTTTTTTTCTTTCAAAATTGCTTCTTTCCAGATTTAAGTATGCACCCTGACACTGATTCATTAATAAACATAAATGTTGATACGTGTCGTATTTTGTGTAAAATCACTCTGCGCATGCACAGAACTGGCCCATACAACAGTGAATGCAGCAACGTTCAATTCATCTTCGAGTGCAAAGGACCCTTACTACAGCCTTCAATTTCATGGGCGTAATGGGGAGGGAAATAAGTGTATGCACACAGTCAATGTACAGTAATGGGTGTGCCAAGCTTGAGCGGACACAGCAGCCCCGATTCATTCTTTGGGCATCTCTAAGATACGTGTTTTTCTGTCCTATCACTTGCACCAGCAACAGGTTGGGTGTAAGTGTCATTTACTAGTGATAACGGCTGTGCATGCAAGCTACAACATGTGTTTGCAGTAAGGAGCAACAATAAAAAAGCATTTGATGTACAGCAGACATTGATAACATCCTCATAAATGTATTTTATGGGGGAGAAAAATAAAAATGGTTCTAAAATTCCTAATGTTTTGTCATCAATGAGATGACATTAATAGGTTTTTTTTGTGCGTTATTTTGTGACTTTATATTACACATAGGCATTGGACGTGTCCAGCAGTGTATTGTCTGTTAGAGTAAAGCGAACTTAGACCCATATTGAACAATAAACATTTACATCCACTCCTTGTTGAAAAAGTATGTGCGTATGTCCGATTTATGTGCGTTTTTACAAAAACGCCTTAATGAATCCTATGTGGCCAAGGATGAGTGCTGCAGAAAATGTTGACTGTCCAGTATCTATATCGCAGGAAACAAAAGATAACTGAATGTCAATTTTCTCTGAAAAATCCACACATAGACAGGAGAGTGAGAACGGCTGGGTCACACAAGACAACCACAAATCAATGGTAGTAATGCCATTTTTGGCTACATTCCTAAATTAGTGTATGTATGCCATGTATTGCTCCAAGATTTGTGCGTTTGTAACACTTTGGTCGCTACCTAATGATCAATACAGTCACCCGTTTGCTGTGTTACTTTGCACTTTGTATCATCATATTTAATATACACGGGATTGCAAACGTGAAAAGGTCAGGTGAATGCAAGGTCAAATTAAAGTACTGCTTGTTCCACCACTATTAATCTATTCAATAAAACATGACAGTAAATGGACCCAGATGGACCCCAGCGCAGTCTTTATTTCTTGTGCCATAGTTATGCCATTTACATTTTCAAACACAATGATAAATCTTCTTATTGATAGCGTGGAGCATTTTGTACTCCATTGAAAACAGCTGCTGAAGCTACATTACATCAGTGTATTTAATATCTGGACATTTCTGTCATTCCTTACAAATCAGGATATATGTACAACGGGTGTAGGTCGCCAGTATCACATATTTATTTCTTGGGCTCTTCATGAAGTCTAATTCAGCGCAGAACATAACATAAAAACAATGAATGTGTAATCCTCAGGAATGCCCCCTCTGCCTATCTTTCAGAACAATTGTTCATTCTAATAAGAATTCATTCTCGCAGACCTTCCCCTCTCCCCTCCCCCGCCCTTGCTGTGCTTTGAGCTCACAGAGTTACTGTGCTTATTGTTTACTGTACTGTGCTGTCTCTCCTTGTATTGTAATTTCGTTTGTCCCTGTACGGGGCTACGGACACCTAGTGGCGCCCTATAAATAAAAATTTATAATAATAATAATAATTCTCCATGCAAATCCCCAGACAGTGGTGAAAATACACAGCGGGCACATAAACGGAGGCATGCCATCTGAATAGGTTAAATACAGCTTTTGTGCATGCTTTTTCTACATTTTAAATTATCTTCTCAGTTACATTAGGTTTTTATATGTTCCAAACTGTTCTAAAGCCATCACTGTGGTTTTATGTGGTAATAAGAGAGCCACTTTAATTTTGAACTGCAGAGCTGTCAATAGGTGGAATGGCTGACACAATCTAATACAAATCAATACCTTCTAGGTATAATTGGAAGGGTTTTTTCCCCTTTGTAAAAAAAAATTACATTAAAAATAATAATAATAATAATAATAATAATAATAATAATAATAATAATAATAATAAAAAAGTACCCCTACTAAAAATAATACTGTACCCCCTATTTAAGGGATATTAAAAGTCACTGAGGGGTTCCATGACCATTTGTATTGACCTCTATCTTTTTTTGTTTTGTATGCCAATGTGGTACGACGATAGACGCTTCCATTTCAATTAAAGCAAGATGTCTGTAACTGGGTTTTATCTTCACTGACACCGGTATAGTGTGCTACATGGATTGTTGGAAAGCATGTACTACCCAATGGAGTGGAGTGATATCAGTGGTAAAGCTTTGTATCACCAGGGCAGCACGGTGGCTAAGTGGTTAGCACTTCTGCCTCACAGCACTGGGGTCATGAGTTCAATTCCCGACCATGGAGTGGAGTTTGTATGTTCTCCCTGTGTTTGCGTAGGTTTCCTCCTGGTGCTCCGGTTTCCTCCCACACTCCAAAAACATACTGGTAGGTTAATTGGCTGCTATCAAAAAAAAATTACCCTAGTCTCTCTCTCTGTCTGTGTATGTTAGAGAATTTAGACTGTACAGCGCTGCGGAATCAGTGGCACTATATAAATAAATGGTGATGATGATGATGATGATTAACATTGAAATTTGCGCGCTAAAAGAAATTAGTGGTTGTGGGTGAGAGCAGATAAAAGTAAAGAAAATTGTAGGCTATTTCAGTAAGATTAGACTATATATGTATATCTTTATTTATATGGTGCTACAAGTCTCATTTTATACAAGAAATACTAACGTAACTGTAATGGACTCACATAAATACAGCTGAATGCACTGAGAGTTAAGAATTGCTCTGGAGAGCTCACAGTCTATGTAGGAGAGATAAATTATACCAGTTTGGCTTTTGATACTTTTGGAAGTGCTGCTTTAAATTGGCTACAGTTTGTCTTTATGTGTTTCCACCTTCAGGGTTTAGTGCTCGATATCTGGACTCTGCTGAGAATTGATTCATGATACTATCTATTTCTATTTTTTGCTATCAAAATTGACCCTAGTCTCTCTCTCTGTCTGTGTGTGTGTGTATGTTAGGGAATTTAGACTGTAAGCTGAAAGGGACTGATGTGAATAAGTTCTCTGCGGAATCAGTGGCGGTATATAAATAAATGGTGATGATGATGATGATGTATCAAAGGTTATAAGACAGCCAATAGCTTGCATTATGGTGAGTTAGATTAGCGGTGCTCAACTGTACTTTAAGTAGGATCTCAAGGGGATCATATACAGTTGGACACATTTTCATACCGAACGTATGAAGGAAAAGACGTATGCAAATAAAGCTTACTTACATGTATACGTTGACATGTTGAGTCGGATGAATGTCAAGATGTAGCTCAACACTGTTAGTAGTAAATATTAAAGTCACATTACCCTATTTGTACACAATATAATAATGTAATGAAGAATTTTGCAGTCCTTAATAAGTGTGAAAGTCACATTTTCAATCCAGAATTCAAACACCTCATCATCTGTTGTGCAGCCCTTTAAAAATGGAATGAGAATCTTCTTTCAGCGGTATTCCAAATGGATTATGTCAATTAAGTAATTCAAATAGACAGTCGAGACTTCATAAAATAAAGGAATTAATTAAATACTGGAAGGGTCAATACATAATAAGCCAATAATGTGAATATTAATTATGTAGTCGTCCTATTCTTGGTTGTCCATGTTCCATTTCTTTAAGCATAAGGGGATACATGTCAACGATAAGCAAAAGTCTATATATGGAGATGTTTGATGCAGATGAGCAGTATGGTAAATCACACATTACGCCAAAAAAAAAGTTACATAGGTCTTCATGATCTCTAAATGAGCCTCTGTTGTGCCATTGTTGCCCTAAACATGCATATACCAATAGGGTTTATTACATATCTGACCATCAAGATCCTCAAATTTAGATTTGGGGACCTCAATCAGGATTACCAGGCACAGGTTGAACACGTCTACCCTGGAGCCAAGACTCACATGTTTGTTGCCTCTGGAAATTTGGTTTCTTGCAAAATCCCCCCCATAATTTACACTTGAGTTAGCAGGATTGGTGACAGGTCTTATACATGTGATGCGCTGCATTTAACACCCAAAAAGGGACATGGGGTAATTTTTATTGATAGACCAAATTTATATCAGTCTTCTGTTTTAAACTTAAGTAAGCATTACCAGTGACCATCTGGTGCCAGTTTATATAAATAGCCTAAGAACGATTTAAACCCTGTTCTGCTCAAATAAAAAAAAAATCATTAAAAAATGCTGTATTCCTGGAATGAAACATTTTAATGCAATACATTTTAAAACAATTTCATTTTTTTAAAATGAAATATTTCTGATTTTAAGGTTCCTTGTAAAAAAAATTTTCAACAAGTGGAACCCAGTCAGACTGAGAAGTGTGCAGGGACAGTTGGCAGTGGATTGGCTGGATTAGTGAGCCTACTAGGAGTTAAGTGGCACAGGTAGCCATCATTTCTCATACACACAGGATGGAAAAAATTGTTTCCTGAGTGAGATTAATGAGACAGACAGACATAATGTATATTGCTGCCTAAACATAGAGACAATTTCCTTTTCTTTAACTAATAGGGTCAGAAACACAACGAACTGCAAGTGTTTAACATAGGCAAATTTAAACAGCATTATGGCAAAAAGAAATATTTAACTGAAAGGTATCTTTTATATACAGAACTAAAAGCATATTTGAAATTGAGATCTCTGAATAGTTTCCCATGTCTCATATGATCAGCACTAGTGTATGTGCTGGATACATATGACTATATATTCCTATATCTTATATTCTACGGTATATCTATATAAATATATATATATACATACATATATATATAATATGTATATATATATATACATATATATATATATATATATATATATATATATATATATATATATAAGTGTATATATATATATATATATATATATATATATATATATATATATATATATATATATATATATATACAGAAAATCATTCTTGTCTACTTTCGGCAACTGCTGTCTGGGAGAGGGCCGTGACTGGAGGGCGGGGCCAAACGCAGAATTTTGACCCTGCCCCTGCGGCGGAAATTCCGTTTTGCTGGGGGAGGGCGGGGCCAAAATGACACGATTCACCGCAAATCGCGTCATTTTGGGAAGGCAGTTGCCGAATGCGGGAGACTTGCCTGCTGTCCCGGGAGTCCGTGAGTCCGTCCCAAATTTCAGGAGTCTCCCGGACATTCCGAGAGAGTTGGCAAGTATGATATATATACGTATATATAGATGTACCTCCTCTACAGGCCCCCCCTCCCCAAAAAAAACAAACCTGTTCTAGGATACCACATTACAGCCCCACAATACCAGCACTCAGGCGAGGGGGCAAGGCTCAGCAGCCTATTAGGGACATTTTAAAGGAAAAAAATGCAGGTGGCCGAGTGACACAGACCAAGGTAGCCCACTTATGGGACCATCTTAGGGGGAAGATGTCCCCCTGTTCCCCAGCCCAGCCCAGCCTGCCCCTGCCGGCACTAGCAGCGAAAGCTAGGCCTGACATTTTAGCCCATGCCCTATACGTACACAGTCAACATGGCTCCTGAATGGTATGGAGACACAGCTGCTCCCTTATGATGCATTTACTAAAAGAAACCTCTGCTTGGAATCCGACTGTACTTTGTATCCAGCAGCAATGAGAGCCCTCACTGGGAGCCTACATTGTAGTAACAGTGAAGGCCCTAAAAGGGTCAAAGGACAGGGGTCAGCTGAACACACAGAGTTTGTACAAAAGTCTACAGACCCTTTAAACATTTGATCGTCAAATTCTTTGCCACCTTTTTATTAAATAAGATGAATGAGTTCATAGATATGATATCTATAGGGAAATAGTATAAGTTGTTAACAATAAGTGTGTTCCTGAGCGACAGTGAGGTGGGGTGGGTAGAAGTAGGAATTTGTTTTCAGTTGGGGTCTCAGATTTGTGGTAATCCTTCATTGAAATGGTTTATACTTACAACAGAGTATATTTTAAATGCAATACTCCTAAAAAATATTTATTTCATTTTCAAATTGTTTCTATTCTTAAACTTTTTTTTAAAAACATTTTGTTTAAGTATTTTTTTTTTCAATTAGTGTAACTGAAGGCCAAGTCTGAGTTTTCAGTTCCACTGTGCAAATTCTCCCACAGCAGAAAGATCAGTAAGGTAACTGTTACAGCTCCAGGCCAGTATCTCTCAGCTTCCTCAACTACATTTTGTTTGATAAATATCACCGCAATAAAAAATAAAATCACATTTATTGCTGGGATCGTGGACATATTGATAAACAAACCCTATGTATATATATATATATATATATATATATATATATATATATATATACATATGGCCCTGATGTGTCAAGTTTACTTTTGAAACAAGTAAAATCCAGAAGGTCTGTGCTATTATTACAGAGAAACAAAAAAAACCCGGAAAGCGCTATTATTTAGGCAACATACGCATGGAATGACTACTGGGTATCACTATAGAATTAAGGAGTTTGGGATGTGTATAGGGTAAAGAAGTCAGGCTAGCTGCATATTTAATGTTAAAGGACGCTGGTTAATTGCATTTTATGTAATTAAGGTAGGACAACAGTATAAGAGTTTCTACACTAAGCATAAGTCCATGCTGGTCTAAACCTTGGAGAACTAGAACCTATACCTGATGTGGAATAGAAGCATTTTTATCCAGGAGCTTAGTTTGACATAAAAAAAAAATCATCACACTTATTGTTATGGCTGACGGCAAATATCATAAACTCGTAGAACAGGTAACAGAGATCTTCACCTATAGCAGCCACCTTTAACATAGAACTCAATGTGCTCAGAGGTACTCGGATTCCCCCAGGTCTTAAACTTAGAGTACTACAAGTTTATAATCTTATGTAGCGCAGTCGAGGGCCAGGAGGTAGAAACAGCGAAGTCCAAAATGGGCCGAGGTCAAAGGGCACAGCAGGCACCGGTAGTAAGGTCCAGGCAGAGGTTAGGTGGGGCCGGAGCAATTTGCGGCGGTGCCGAGCCGCCGCGGCTTGTAACACTTATTATAAGAAGCAGACAGGTGATTTCAGTTATAGGTGTTTAGTTAGAGACATACTTATGTACAGCAGCAGAAATACTGTTTGCGGCCAACAGACCCATAGAGAGTCAAAAATATGTAGAAAGAAGAGGGCGCTCTGTAGAAATGATACGGTCCCAAACGACAAAATGTCCAATTAATATAAACCTATTGTCTGACTAAACTAGCTGCTTCCAAAAGACATTCTACTGAAATGTCACTAGAAAAAGATATGAAGTGTTAAATGGAGCGTTGGTGTCAGACAATCTTTATTGACTGGTATAGTAATGACACATGAAAAAATTATTGATTCATATAAAATAATATCAAATATTAATATTGAATCAAAAATACATAAAACATAAAAAATACGGTAAAAATACAATAAAAATAAAGAATTAAAAATGTATATACCGCATATACGGAACTGGAATGTAGCTGCCGAAATGCAATAATTAAAATCAAGGTATAGATGTCCAAAATGGACTATCTGTCTGAACACCAAAAAGCTGCTCAATACTAGTGGAGAAGGAAGTGAAGGAATTATCACAATTGGGCAGCTACATTCTGGTTCCGTATATGTTGTATATACATTTTTAATTCTTTATTTTTATTTGTATTTTTACTGTATTTTTAATGTTTTATGTATTTTTGATTTAATGTTGATATTTTATATTATTTTATATGAGTCAATAATTGTTTCATGTGCCAATACCAGTCAATAAAGATTGTATGACATACCAGCGCTCCATTTAACATTCCATAGAGAGTCACAACATTCTTCTAGAGGTCATTTACCATTGGTAATGGTGACACTTGTATTTAGAAAAATAAGACTATGAGCCATGATGCATATAAACTGTATCCTAAGTATTTTGGAAATAACTGTATATAATATGCTTGCATTACAGTATATGTAAGCTACAATATGCATGCAGGAAGAATATTAGATGGTTGTTTCATTGTTAAGGTGCAATCTCATCTGCCACAGAAAAGCCGCAGCCTGTTCCTGTGGTAGTGGGCTTTGGAGATGAATGGCACTCAGGGAATATAAGAACATACAGTGAGGATAAAGACAGCCTGGCACATGATAAAAGATTGAGGGGGGGAAATCTATTAACTTTTTAAAATTCCCAGTGGCAAACTGGCCAAATCCCATGTTATTTCTAAGGGATTGAAGGAATAGAGTGTTTAATAAACCTGTCTGCTTGACGAATGACTTCTATAGAATAATCTCAGGAATGAAGAGGTTTCTGGTTTGATAAATGTAGAATGGATATGACAGAAGAGTGGTGGGATATCATAGGAAATTTAATACATTTTTTTAAACTGTTTACACACTTTTGTACTGAGCCCAGGGAGTTCGACAGCTGATGTCTCTGTTCCTTTTTTGGTGGTCTCTGCGGTTTTCTTGCTGATAGCAGTTACAACATCTGTGAACATGACGGACAAGGGTCCAGGGTCTGTGGCGATCATTGGGCATGATTCCGGAGAGGAGTACCAGCCACCTAGCTATTGAAACTGGCTATAAATAGGGGCTGTTTCCAGACGTAGAGGAGGAGGAAGGTTTGGTGGCGGGCAATGGTGGGGAATGGTCATGTTTGCCAGTAGCTGACTGACGTGATATTTCTGCAGTGACTGGCTCATCCTTCATGTCTCCATCTCCCACTGTCTCCTCGTAGAAACCATGCCACCACCAGTGGCGCACGCAGGGGGGGTTTCTGAGTCTCCAGAAACCCCCCCTGCGCTAAGTGGCCACCATAGCGTCACTGTCCTATACAGCACCCGCGGCGCTGTCAAACAAGCGTCCGCGGCAGTGCTGTATTGTATACAGCACCGCTATAGGACAGCGCTGCCGAAACGGAGCTCTCTCTCATGTTTTTTTTTTTTTGGGTCGGGGGGGGGAATGGTGACGATTCTGCGTGCGCCCCTGACCACAATGGTATTTGCACAGTAATGGCATGAACCAATGGCTGCTTTATTAATGGGGGCTGATAATTCTTTTGCCTTACAGTAGCCACACACTTTCCCCACCCCCAACTCCAGTTGTTAGTCTTATATATTAATTGTTCCCCACTCCTCTTAGATTGTAAGCTCAGATGGGCAGGGGCCTTTAAACCTTCTGTTTCATGTTGTTGTGTGTAATTTATTTGTGTCATTGGACCTCTCAATGTACAGCGTTATGTAATATGTTACCATTTTCTAAATCAAGGATAATACTAATTATTAAACATCACATCTACAGTTTGTTTTAGCTGTAAAGATTCTTCTAAAGTAAACTGTTTACATTAATGGAAGCAGGTGGCTTTCTTCTGGGTAAGTAGAGTATTCTTGGTTATTAATGAGAGTGTAATTGTTCCAGGTACTAGCAGGAGAATGCTCACTCAAAATCAAAAGCCACCCCCATGTATAGCAAGCCCTGGAGCTCTAGGATGTAGGATGTAATCCATTCATATCTCAGCGACAGATTTGTACTTTATGTGAGCTTTCGAATACGACTCCATTGAAGTGATTTATGAGTGGAATGAAACATGCTTGTAGTTGGCGCGACTCTGTGCTAGTCAGGTAACAGGGGACTTCCTATATGCTATATGTGTAGAACATGTTCATTTAAAGTGAACAAACCCCTTAAAGATT
The DNA here is from genome assembly GCF_038048845.1 of Mixophyes fleayi. Classification (NCBI taxonomy): domain Eukaryota; kingdom Metazoa; phylum Chordata; class Amphibia; order Anura; family Limnodynastidae; genus Mixophyes; species Mixophyes fleayi. The sequence goes on from NC_134405.1 coordinate 72,209,425, forward strand.
TGATAATCACCTTCTTGTTGACTAAAACAAGCTTGTTTCCATGCCCGAGAGTAACTTAGCTCAAAAGCTATTTCTTAGCTTTACAAAGTTAAAATTTTACCATTTTCAAGATTCTTTGGGATCTAGAGAAATCGTTCCATTGGAGTCTACAGAACAATTGTTCTTCTGCTTTTTCCAGCCACAGAATGTCCATTAAACAAATTTGCTACATACGCTTACAATTTTAATTAATAATGCTCATGAATTACTTTAGGGTTGTAAATTAAGCTTAATAAATTAACAAATGCTGCTGTCCCCGTAGAGGTCTATGGGGACAGTGGTAAGCCCCGGTAATTAGGTTAATGCTGGAGAAAGCTACGATTTCGCCAATGTTAACCCATTGATAAAAAACAACAAGCAGTGATAGAGCCTACTGCTGGTGTTTACACTCTTCACCGATTCTTAAATATACTTCATATTTACAATGTTGGGGTATTTCATTTTAAATAAACAGAAATGGATAATGTATTTATCTGGTGTCTGAACTGAATCTATGATTAGTAGCTTACACTTGACTCCATAAATTGTATCTACTCTTTTATTAAAGTACTCTTTGGCAGTGTTTCTCAAACTTTTTGTATAATGTACCCTCCTTCCCCATGACAATAAATGTTTACCAAGTAGCCCCTAAACATTGTAAATTAATTCCAAGTACTCTGAATGTCTATAAACGATTGCCAAGTAACTCTTTATTTGTTCAAATGTTTAAGAGAATTCCCCTTCTGCTTTGTCTGGAATGTTTTATTCATTACTTACAAATTAAGCTGCTATTCTGAGTTTAATTTAACTGGTAGAAGCACCTCATTGAATCTCATGTACTCCTGGGGAAATACGTAACACAGGCTCTGCTGATCAGTACAGACTTGGCAGCAAGAGATTCTCCACATGGGCCTCCAGCCTATCAGTCTCTGGCTCCATCTGTATATTTTCCTTTATATGCAGCTGAGGTTATCTTCCAGTGTCTGTGTTATTGCAAGGAATTATCAGGGATGTAATTAATGCTCAGTCTCTACTATTTTGCAGGTCAATAAAACTAGGAATAATTGCTGCAGTGGTAATGAAGGTCATTTTTGAATTCTGCAGTCTCGTGTCTCGGTTTGGTCACAGACTAAGGCATTGGAAAGCAGTGGATTCCAGATATTAGATCAGGGCAGCCAAAACATGATGTCACTGAGGGAAGATGCATCTGTCCAAATCCAACCGGGATTTTCTTTGGAATTAAAACATGATCATTGGTAAAAGCACAGGCAAAAAATCCCTTACTAAATCCATTTACCTAAGAGTGTTACCACACCTTTAAATGCGCCTGATTCCAAAAGTGCAAATATTTAATGTTACTAAGCACAGGTAACAAGAGATAATAAATAAATAAACAAGAAAGAATTGTAACAGATGGGAGACTTGTAGGATGTAAACTGATATCACCTCTGTACATATCTAATAACACACAGGTAACAGCCCTCATTGAGATTATGACTGCATTCCCAAGCAGTAACTGAAGTTAAATCCAATTTTATACAGATAACATTAGTTTATGCTATCAGAAATTACCCAGCCATTGTCCTGTATAAAGCATGTGTTTGTTTAAGGTTTAAGTGTAACTGTGGTAACCGTGTGTACTATGGTGCTGGCGAATGTGGATGTAAGTGAAGATGAGAGGGACATTGGTTGATACACCGTACAACCCATACACATTGCAATTCTGAGAGCCAATTACATTGATTCAGACCTTAATGGCCAGAAATCACAATGTGTATTGGCCCAAAACAAATGCTGCTGTCACGCCTGAAGATCTGTCTGTACCCAGACTGGGTTGTATCTCTGGAGCTGGACTGGAGACTACATAGACAAAGCTGGGTGGCCTGATAATGTCCGTCTGCATGTAGTGAATGGACTGGTGCAGATGGTGGTTACACTAGCAGGGGGGAGCAAACAGGAACTGAATTGCTGGACCGAATTGAAACCGGCATGCTAGACCGCACTGTAAAAAGAATTCTGAAAGAGGATTGCTGTGACCGGAATGCTGGAAGAGGATTGCTGTGACCGGAATGCTGGAAGAGGATTGCTGTAACCGGAATGGAACCGGAATGCTGTGACCGAAATGCTGGAAGAGGATTACTGTAACCGGAATGGAACCGGAATGCTGTGACCGAAATGCTGGAAGAGGATTACTGTAACCGGAATGGAACCGGAATGCTGTGACCGAAATGCTGGAAGAGGATTACTGTAACCGGAATGGAACCGGAATGCTGTGACCGAAATGCTGGAAGAGGATTACTGTAACCGGAATGCTGGAAGAGGATTGCTGTAACCGGAATGGAACCGGAATGCTGTGACCGGAATGCTGGAAGAGGATTACTGTAACCGGAATGCTGGAAGAGGATTGCTGTAACCGGAATGGAACCGGAATGCTGTGACCGGAATGCTGGAAGAGGATTACTGTAACCGGAATGCTGGAAGAAACCAGAGTGGATGGACCCAGAGTGCTGGAATTGGACTGGAGCCAGAATGCAGACTGCACTGTCAGAGCTGGGTTAGTAGCAAGAATGTAGCAAGATAGTGAGACTGCAAACTGCTGGGAACCAGGTTGGCGTCTGGAATACAACATTGCACTGGCAACAGGTAAAGGCTCCAGGAAATCCTTTTATAGTTGTTGTTGATTCCTGACTGGAGACTGCAGTCAGCTGGGCAGAAGCAGCACTCTGAGTTGCTGAGATGGATCAGGTGACTATACCTATGATGGCAGCTCCCATGAACTGGTTTTGAAGGGAATCTGAAATGGAGGCTGTTTTCACCTAATTGGCTGAGAGGAATCATGTGACTGAATCCAATATGGCCGCATCCATACTCTCATTCTGAAGGGATCTCTGGAGTGGAGACAGACTGGACAGCATCTTACAAAGAGGTCTGAAACCAGCAGAGCCTGAGAACCGCAGGGACAACTTGGAAAGGCAGCGCAGAGGTAATTGACAGAATTTGAAAGTCTAGTGTGTGACAGATAACTGTTTTTGTTCATATATTTAATTTCTAATGTCCGTGCTAATCAAGACACTTATGCTTCATTAGCCCAGACAGAAGTGACTATACAGATGCTACCAATGTAAATATTATAGGCATTCCTATGACCAATAGAGGGCACAACGGATCGAAAGTATAACAATTCTGCTAAATAAGGCAAATAGTAAGAATGGTGTATAGAAATAGTATGGGGAAGGGTTTTGTTTAAAAGATTTACTCAAAGTGAAAAACTTATTACAATCCATTAATCTTCATCTGGTGTCTTCCTTCTAGGTTTACATATGTTTCCTCTTGTCATTCTTTCTTGCATATTTTAGCTACTGTATATAACACTCAATGGTAGTGCGTACCGCCCAATATGAATGGAGTGAGATTTAAATCTAGCGTAATCATTGTATTATCTCCATCAATCAGTGTGTGACATCACTACGCTCTTAAGGTGCTGTGTTCATGGGTTTATATTAAAAGACTCTGAAGTGTTATAGAAGTTTCTTGCACTATTTCCATGTATAAATGACAAATGAGCTATGGAGCTGCTGGAGGCCAAGTATGGATTTTTTGTGGATTTTTGTTATACAAATTAGTTACAGTATAGCCAGATTGCAATAACGAAAACTATGTTGAGCATTATAGTACTATAATTAATAGTATTTTTTATTGGCTATTAGTTCATGAGACCATTACCCTCGGGTCTGAAGCACACCCCCAATGTGGTTTGAACATGACCCTTTTTGTGTGAGTGCAGTGGACGAGGGCCAATGTTGGGCGCTATGCAGAAATGTAATCTGGTTTTAGTTGGGGCATATTTTTAAAGCAACTATTTCCCAGCAAACTATCAAACAATAATCTCATCTGCTTCTCTGAAGAATCAATAGTAGGCGTCAGCAGGCTGAAGTTAGGCTGTTATGTTATTTGACAGTATTCCAAGTAGACCATGTTTGAGTTTAACAACCTAGGGCAGTAAGCGGAAGTGAAATCCTTTTAAATATATGACTTAGGGATTAGAAACAGCAAATAAAACCAACCTCCCCTCTGTCATTTCCTTATTTGCCATGCTAGCTTTAACCTCCCTAGATTCTTTTTATTTATTTGTGCAAAACCACAGGGCTCCCAGGCCACTGACATGTAGAGACAGCAGTTGGCTGCTTCTTTCATGTTTGTTTGGGGCTGGGGGTGTGGTACTGGGCCCAGCACCACACTCCCGAGTGTGAAAGATGCTGCCCCATCCCTGCTTCATGCTAGGTAAGAAATGGAGCAGTGCCGAGGAGGAAGGGGGGGTGGAGGATCTGGTTAGGGGAGCATCTGAAGCGGGGAGAGGGGGGGAAGGACACCAGTACTTACCTCCCAGAAAGTTACCCATGTACCACATGCAGAGGTCAATTTCCATGTTCACCAAATAGGGTTGTAAAAGTGTTCATTATAACAAGCAAGATAGAAAACCAGTAAGTGAACGACTAGTCCATTCCTCCCTTCAATCTGTGTTGTATGGCAATACATGTGTTAAGAATTCCCCAGCCACATTGTACAAGTACAAGAAAACACTGTGTCACAGAGGGCTGGGGACATATGAAGTAGGCAGATAATCCTATTGCGCTCCTGTATAATGTGCACAGCTGTGCCTTGCCATGTACCTGCCAAATGTGGGCTAATCAGACGCTTTGTCTTGCGCAAGCGGCCTCTTTTCTTCTGCAAGCACTTCCATTCCCGATTCCACACTGATTACAGCCACAGAAGCCAATTAACACCTCGCAGGAGAATACGTATTTATCTCAATGACTCCTACATGAACTGTGCGCACTATCTATGCACAGATTTCAGGCTGTGTTACAAAAAAAAAGTTTGATCACCCCTATATACAAGCATTGACAAATTGATTGCTGAAAATCTTCAATCTGCACAATTCTAATCTAGCTGTTGTATTTCAGGCTTGAATCATATAACTATTTAACAAATGACTAATTACCAATCAAGTATCATAGTAAAAATAAAACTTTCACAAGCTCAAATTTAGCGGGTAATTGCCTTTTTGTTGGTGTGGGGACAGGTTCAGGACAAACACTATGTACTACAATACTAGCGCAACATCTGCAAATCACATAAAATATTCAAAGATATCCCGAAGAGTAGTGAAATGCTCTTGGATATATTTCTCCCTATCCATGTGTGTTTTGGCACATCAATAACCCATGCTATCCACAGTTACTTTACCCCTCACAGTCAGCAATCAGAGAAAGAGGTTTATGCCCACTTAGAAATTACATTGCATCCATGTTTCATGGTTTGCAAAACCAAACTTCATGATTTCGTTATGAAGCTCACATTAAAGACAAAGCAGGTCTATATTAGGAGGGGACAATTGTATGGTAGGTCTTTTTCCTAGGAGTTTTCCTTTACCATTCAAAATATTAAAGCCACAAATGTTAAAGTGATAAGTATTAAAGTGACATAAGTACGAACAGGATACTACAAATGTTGTACCTTGAGACTCAAAACATACCTCCCAACCTTGCCTTTTCTTCAATTGGAACAGGGAGCATGGCCACAACCCCGGGGGTGTGCCTAGCACTTTTGCAGTGCTGTACTCTCCTCCCCTACAGACACCGTTCATTGCCGTCTGCACCAATGCGTCGTGCAGCATTCGTTCACCCCTGCTCTGACATGAGCAGCAGTGGCCAGACAATACCTTCCAAATTTTCCACCCGCAGAACAAAGCTTTCTTGATTGGGATGGTGGGACAGACCCCTCAATTCGGGACTCTTTCAATTTAGGCAGGAGGTAAGGGTTTCACGGTCTGAGCAAAACCCAGGTAATATGGGTGCCCCAGTAGTTCATTTCAAAATGATAAAAAATACATTTTAAAAATGAAAATAAATCTATTTTCAGAATATGAGCGCTAGTGCTTAGATCAATTTTTTGGGGAAGGGGGCTCACTGTTTTTTTTAAAAATAATCTCTTTTTCATTTACAATGCAAAGGTCTGTGCGGATGATCACTGTCATCAGCACGAATGGTGCAGCAGGAGTCAAGCACCTGCAACAGATGTGTCCAGGTTTGACTCTTCCCCGATTCTGAGTTAGAAGAGTAAGATGCTGATGAATCTGCATACAGACGTATGTGTACACATATTAAATGCACACATGGAAAAAAAAATATGTTCAACTCATTTCAGTTTATCTGCAAAATGTTGCGATTTTTTGTACAAAATTGATTATGTGACGCTGAACCTCATTGGACAAAAAGTATTGCTTATAATTACGACATCAGGGGCCGTTCCGATTATAATTCGACCTAAAGCATGCATCAATATGTGCCTGCTTCCCACATTACATATAATCCTCTTCCCCACAGTTCAACTAATCTCTCCCTGGAGGCAGGCCCATAATACCAGGATGCCATTGTATGAGCTATCTATGGACACCAGTTTGGATGCTTCATTGCTAAGGGATTAATGTTATTTCGGAAGCATATATGTTCTGTCTTTTTTTTTTCCTGTTTCCTAGACTTTGTGGTCTGCCTGTACCTTTAACCTTGGCCTCTTTCTGCTCTGTGAAGGTTGTTTGTGCCCTGACCTTGCTTGGCTTGTTTAACATGCTTGTATTATGTCTCTTCCACCTGACCAAGGCTTGACATACAGGAGGCTAGAAACAAATAGAAAGCTGAAGTTCATACAATAGCTGGCTGGCAAATTTTCGCCGGGGAGGCGAGATTCGGCTTGGCAACCTATTAGTAAAGGAAAAACTGCAGATAGCCCAGTGATCCAGCCCAAGGTAGCCCACTCTGGCACCTTCCTGGCAGGGGCAAACGCAGGATTTGTAGAGGGGGGTTTCCACAACACGCCATCAGTGGGCGTGACCAGCATGCATAGGGACGTAGCTATAATTTTAGACAGTGCTTGGCTGCTCTCCAACTCTTCCTGTCCCCATAATATACATGGGCAATGCTGTGTGCACTACTGTTAGGTGCACGCAGCTTTCCCTTTTCAAGCAGAGCTATGTGAAGCGGGAGCAGGGTCCAGCCACCTCAATTATACAGTGCTCCAGGCTTAGAGGGGGGTTTCCAGGCACTAGGAAACCCCCCCCCCCCTCAGTTTGCCTATGCCTGGGGGGCACAAGCTCACCAACCCAGCCAGCCCCTGATCCTGAAGAGCATGCAATCTGAAATGTAATGTCTGTCTCTCTGAAAAGTAAAGAGATTTATTCAACATCGCAGGAGCAGACATGGGAATCAAACCAGACCTAAATTTTTATTCAGACTCAGTTAGTTACTACTTTCAGTCGACTCTATGCCCTACTTTGTTTTTTAAAAGTCTGGTATTATTTCAGAAAATTGAGAATTACGTATACTTAACAAGACAGTCTTTGTCCGGCAAGAAGCTTTTTCGCTTCCTCTCTAATTCTGAAAATTATGGGTGAGTAGTCCCACTCTATATCCAACAATCAACACACTATAAAAATTCTTAAGGGACAGGATGGCTTTTGTCAGTAGTCGAGTTTATCTTTTCAAAGAAGTTGTACAACCCTATAAAGAGTAAACATTAGATTTATTAGCTGAAATCCAGTGTAGTGAACATCTTGCTTCTGTAGAGCCGCTTAAACAAATGATCACTAAAATTTTAGGACAGTGAAAACATTCATCACTCAACTTTCTTGCTGTTTGATCTCTGGACCACCAAGAAAAGGGAAGATACAGTGATCTAAATGATACTGACAGTGAAAATTCCTTCTGGCCTACTGACCATCTGCTTTTAAGATAGTCATAGTTGCTCTAGACAACTTTGCGCTTTCAATGTAGGGCCACCATCATGTAGTACAGCAGTATGGATCCTGACCAGTCATGTGTCCAAACAGATTTATTAGGGGTGGGGGGCCTCTGCAGTGAATTAAAGGATGTGGAAGCGACCCCCCCTTTTAGGCAGAGCATTTGCCTCCACTCCTAGGATGTGGGGGATGATGCGGCCACAATGTCCTTGAATCCAAGCCCACCAAGGAGTGTATCTTCACGAGAGAGAGGCGCTCTGACCCTGCAGGGTCACTGATGGTACGTAACTAATGACATCAAAATGTTGTTAATGGAGAGAAGCCAAAAGGAGCCAGCAAGAAGCAGAGAAGGGGAAGATAAGCAGAGAGGTGTGTAAACTACTGCATTGGTTAGACAGAATTGGGGACTGGGGGGTGTTGTAGAGAATAGAGGTGGGGGAATAAATTAGGAAAATTTAGATATGGGGTTGGTGTAAGAGGAGGAAGGAGGAGAGCCCTGTCTGTTACCTATTTACAAAGTCCCCACCATTTACAGCTGTTGGCAGTTCTGCTACCGTTATCACCCTATGGAGAGAGCAGGGCCAAAGCACCATGTGGTGCTTCCTCTTGACTTCGTGGACCATTGAATGGCACTGAACATTTGTAAATCTACCAACATAACTGGGTCTAAGCTTTAACACATACCTGCCTTTCGGGTGGCAGGTGTAGTTGCAGATGTCATTAAAATACAATTTGCAATAGCACAGCCCAGATCCCTGTTGTACAATGAGGCCAATGAGTGGTGGGGAAAGGATTATGGGAATCACGACATCAGAACCCACCAGGTGAGGTTCGATGACAAATCAGGTCATCAAGATCCCGCCCCACCCTCTTTAGAAGAAGAAAATACGGGATCAGGGAGTGTGGCCTACTCTCAAGGGAGCCCGGGAGATCTCCCTGAAATTTGGGAGTCTCTTGGATGTTTTGAAGAATAAGCAAGTACACTTTTACATTGATTGTAGTGTAGCCGACTTTGCAAGCCATGTCTTATTAAGTGTACTATTGTAGCAGTACAAATCAAGAGACTTGCACAATCATGGCAGGTGATGGCAAGAATAAGTAGTGTCTATAGATTTGGGATTCTACTCCTGGTACCTCAACCACTATCTTTTAATTTACCATGTTATTTCTCACTGCAAAGAGCAGAGTGCTCTGGGGAATGGCAACAGTAGCAGTAGCCCCAAGAGGGAAACCTTCCAAACTGTGAGGGCAATTGATCTTGAGGAAAATGGGCAAACCCATTAAGTCTTTGGAGTTGATTCTGATCATTAATACAACCTACATCTAAATAAGTGCCCAGTCATATGGTAGTCTGTGTCACTCTTTCAGCCTGGGGAGTTCGAAGTTCTTAGAGTATACTATCTGCTAATCAAGCCTGAACTTCTGATTAAGGATTTATAAAGAAAATGAACAACGTTACTTAGGTAATCTGGATTCCCTTTATCACTACCCTGTCAGATCTTCAGGTAAAACATTGTGAAAGTCACTATACACTCACAGCTCCAGAGGGGCACTGCAGCCCTTGTGGCATACTCTGAGTCGGATAATAGTTGATAGTATTAAGAAAAAATATTACATAACAGATGAAATAAAATTAGGACAGAAAGTGTATGGTGAATTTGCTGGATGTCCAAGTCATGAATGTACTACTCTTTCAGTAAAACAACACAGTAGATTTTGCAACGTACAAAATCTGTGATTGTAAAGAGTTATTTTCCATAAGTAGAAGTAACCCACAAATAAACCACAGAATTCTAGAATGTCAGCTTTTGCTTGGGGGTCTGTCATGTTAATCTTTCTCAACGTGCTTCCCTGCACAGGACTCCATTAGGTAAGGAATCCTCTGGCTACTTGTAACAGCTAGAACTGTCGGCAACGGAGAAAGGTGACACATAACACATAAAACATATACAGTAAATGAAAAACACTGTAGTACATAGCAAACATAAAACACTGTGTAAAATACATTGTGTTACGGCTAACTCATGTCAGCAAAAACACTTTCACCAGCTTTTTCCATTTTATGTGATCATTGAAAGCTTTTATAGCTTTTTCATTGTAAGACTAAATATTTGCATGGATAATTTCGACACATCATTTGCAGCAGTACTTCCCTATAAAATAATAATCCCCAAACAATCTCCCTTTGGTTTCTCAGCTGCAGAAAAGCAGCAGAACAACAGATGGTAAAGGCAAAGAGATATAGTCTTGGTTTGTATATTGTATTTTTTAGCAGAATGACAGCATGCATCTTACCCCCACTGGGTACACATTTAACTTTCAGTATATATTACATCTTAGGCTTTCAGCAAAAGAAAATAATAATAACCTTACTTCTCTTTCACAATAACACAGCAGACAAGACGTGGGACATTTTCCAGTTGTTACAGTCGGTGCTGGGAATTGACAAGTTACAGAGCAATGACAGAGCTTACTTACAATCTTTACAGTGTAATAACCTTGGACCTATTCAGCGCACACAGACAGCTGATGGCGAAAAAATATTTAGCTACCCTACTGCAACCATGTTAATTGGATAGTGCATATTATTACCACTAATATATACAGTATTTGTTAGAGGGAACGGATGGGTTATTCCCACTGATGTGTAACTGAAAAGGAACAGGCACTGCTCAAATTTAATATGTTAAGGAGTCAGATTCACTCCAACTACACCTTACATACTTAGTGCCTGCACCCTGTGCAGGGGCGCACGCAGGACTTTTAAAACATAGAAAAAAAAACATAGAGAGCAGCTACACAGCCGCGCATGCGCAGCAGTTCCATTTCAGCGACACTGCACTGAACAGCAGGCACGGCACTGTCAAAGAGGCGTCCGCTGCGGGACCGCCGCGGACACTTCTTTGACAGCGCCGCTGCTGCTGTATAGTACAGTGCCGCTATGTTGGGGCACTGTTCTTTGCGGAGGGGAGGGGTTTCTGGAGAACCAGAAACCCCACCTGCGTACGCCCCTGCTGTGTACCTATTGTCTGTATACTACTCTCTGTGTATATAGGAACAATTCTATAATTCTGCTTCTCCTTTCTGTATGCTTGGCACAAATCTCTTTTTCTGTTCTTCGTTTGTACTGGATACATGGAATGTTGGACAGTACCACTTAGTCTCATATGCCAAAAGCAATATTTAATATTCATTTTTATTCTCTATGTTTTGACAAATGAATAATAGTTGAGCGCTGAATTCTCAGGAGCCGATTTATCAATGGGTGAAAGTCGCCCTTCTGATGGCATAAACCGGAATTTTCCCTGGCGATAGGGCATTGTTTAGTTTTGCCCATACATGAAAGGTTTACCACACAATGAGGCAACATCGATATTGCCAGTGGTATAAATGGTCTGCTTATTTGCTTGTACTGTCGCATTACCTGTTCTGTTATAACAAATGAAAATCGTTGTAAAAAAAATGTATTATTCTTAGAATAAAGATTTTTTTTAAATGTGAAAAAGTTTTTTTAAAAAAATGTTTTACTTTTTTTTTAACTGTTCTTACATTTTTAACTTTTTACATTAGTGTAACTTAAGCACCAAAATCTAGCAAACTCATACATAGCATGCGTCTATCTGCAAGGCATTAACTCTTACTGGTCCTGGGCAGTATTACTGCAGCTGCTCCAGTTATATCTTTTTGTGAAATTGCTGGAAAAAGGGGCCTTATGATAAATAGACGTCCTAGTCTTTGTTCTTGTTCTATCACATGGACAACTACACAGTACAACATTTAGAACAGCAAAAGTTGAGACCATCATTTAGCAACAGAACCTAATCTCCATCATCCTTGTGTCAGGAACCATATATAGTCGTTATATTATTATATAAATCTACTAAATATATATTCAGTTACAACACAGTACAACAACTCAGATGCAGACTTTCAATTATACCTCATGTATATATTTAGTTGACGAGAAATAAGGACGTAATTACAGACATGGCAGTCATGTGACTACAATGAGCTCCAGCACCACAGGGGGTCCTGTCCCAGAGGAAACAATGTGCCTTAAAGTACAAACTTAATGGTTTCCTAACAAATATCCCTAGGCATGTATATGATTTGGAAAACAATGAGAATGCAATTACTGTGTATATAATACAGACTAATGTGCCAGGTTTCTACTAATGCAATTAATACTCTGTCCTAATGGATACTGGGGATGGAGCAGACACTGTGGTGACTACTTTATGATCAGGGCCTGATTAAGGGTTCAGGCCGCCATAAGCTAAAACGCTCATCTCACTCGATCTGAACTCAATCTCACCTCTGTCCCTGTCTTCTGATGAGACCTCGGCCTTGTGCTCGGACTGGACGGAGCATGAGGGCAGAGGCGCCATAAAGTCTATGAAGCGCGGCAAGGCCCTGGGCCCCAAGGGCTTCACGCACAACTGTTACTCCTCTTTCCAGCCCAAGCTGACCCCCATACCTACTGCATTATTCAATATGGTCATGCGTGACACATGAATACCTCCAGAGATGCTCAAAGCACAAACAATTACCATTCCCAAACCAAGAAAAGATCCAGCTTATTGCCTGGTTGGCATTGTGCCTGGCAGACAGGCTCCGGATAACTTGCAGAGGGTCCTAAATATTATTGAGACACATGCGGCTAATTCTCTGTGTCTGTTATTACTCTCACTTTACGTTGAAAAGGCATTTGATAGGATCAACTGGTAATACCTATCCGCTGTTCTACATAAATTTGAGTTCCGGGGTTCCATTCTCCAAGCTATACACACCCCCTACACTATGCCACCAGCCAAGGTTTTCAGCAATGAGTTGCTCTTCTCTTTTTTTTGGGATCACCAATGGCACCAGACAGGGCTGTCCTCTTTCCCATTTAACTTTTAGTCTGGCAATGGAGCCCTTGGCCACAAGGATCAGAATGGTAGATTCTAACAAGGGGACCAGCATAGGTTCCACTCAACATAAAATCTGTCTCTTCGGGAATGATGTGCTCTTATTTGTCATGGAGCCTGAATCCTGCTTGCCCGCATTATGTCAAACCATACTGGAATATTCTGCATTCTTCTACTTTAAGCTTAACCACTCTAAATTGGGGGGTGGATTGACTCCCTCCAGTCCCTTAAATCAGTATACAAATTTCAATGATGCCCCACGACCATGATTTATGATTTATGAATACGCATACCCCCAGATCTGTTGTCAGTTACTGAGTGGCTGAGCAGGATAGCGGCACTGAAGAGGAAGTTACTCCTGAAGATCCTTTATTTATTCCGCTCTATCCGCTATATTGTCCCCTGCTCTCCTTAACAAATTTTTTGCTATTGCCTTCCATTTTGTCTGGCATGGTAAGCGCCCTAGGCTTTCCAGAGAAAGCACGTTCCAAGCTAAATTGAAGGGGGTGCTAGCTGCACCTAAACTGGAAGCTTATCAGCAGGCAGCCTCATTAGACTAGTTAAGAGATTGGCAGGCCACATTTAAACATAAACTTTGGAATACCATTGATTCCCATGACACTTCTCTATTCCCATTGGGAGATTTATTGTTACTAGATAAGCCTAACAAACCAGCTACAGCAACTACAACTGCGCAGTGTCTCAGACTATCTTATTGTTTGGGATAAGATGATGCTTGAACACAAGATACCCATCTCCCCTCTTCTTACCTCTCCACCATTGCCCTCTCACAACTAATTCCAGACCTCCACCTAGATTTTTGGCACCAACAGGGAGCTACATGAATACAGGATCTTCTGGCTCAATTATGCCCTTCTTCCAGGTCTGCGAAAGGTACGATATCCTTGCTTGGGATTTTTAAAAATAGCTGCAGATCAGATACTGGATGCAATCCTATCCATCTCATCCTCCTTTGCTGAAGTCTGCTCCCCCTTGTGTTAGACCAGTGTTGGCTAACCTGTGACACTCCAGGTGTTGTGAAACTACAAGTCCCAGCATACCCTTCCAGCAATAAGCTGCTATATAATAGCAAAGCATGCTGGGACTTGTAGTTTCACAACACCTGGAGTGTCACAGGTTAGCCAACACTGTGTTAGACTGTTGCTCACCTCAGCATCACAGGGTGGTATTTTAACACAATATCAGACCCTTCTGTTTACTACTGAAACTCAGGAATTGCCAGTTCAAGTTAAATGGGAGTCTGATCTGGGGATCACTTTGACTGTAGAAGATTGGAAAAAAATCTTTTAGAATATCTATAAAATGTCTAAGTGTAACATTCACTCAGAAATGATGGTTAAGGTTGTACATAGGCTATACCTTACCCAGACAAGCTACACAGAATCTGTCCCGCAGTATCTAAGTATTGTTGGAGAGAATGCGGTGAGGCTGGCTCATTCCTTTGTGGGAAGCGGTGTTCCATCTGATTTATCAGGTCACTAACACAAGTATCCTCCCGACATGGTACTCTTACACCTCTACCCCCCCCCCACAACTCCAGCGTCACAACCACTATGTTGCTGGGCACATCCTCATCTACTAGGGTGACAACAGCTCAACACTGGAAGTCCCCTTTACCCCCGCCCATTTCTACAATTGTTGTAAAAACCCGAAATAGTTATGTGATGGAAACCATCAGGTTCAAATAATCCAATGAGGTTTCCTCCCTCTTCATCAACTGGTTCCCGTAGTAGGAGTATTACATGGAACATCTGGTCACCAACCTAGTTCTTGTTGATCCTACTGCAATGGTGACCCTGAGAATATACTCATGATGTGTTACTAATCTCCACATTTGTCTCCTTCATTTCCCTTCTGCCCCCCCCCCCCCGCCTGCTGCTCCTTTCCTCTCCCCGCCCCAACTACTATAGGCTTAAGTTTTATTCTTCTGCATGATGTTTTTTCTTCTTTTCTTCTATTATTTTTGCTGATTGTACTGCTCTCTATGTTAATGACTGTATTTTGCATTTACTGTTTTGTCTTATTTTAAAAAAAAAGCAATAACATTTTTCAAGTTAAAAAAACACTTGACTTTTTAAAAGGGTCACGTCAACCTTTGTCACTCATTTAGTTTTCATTAAAATCATTAAAATCAGGATTGTATAGCAGAACGGCGACATGAACGAGCGCTACTGAGGCTGACGAAGAAGGAGGAGGCTGTCGCCATCCTTCTCTCTGCCACTCGCTTATCCTCAAACACCCACTCAAGGAAGACTCATTGTCTTCAGTCTTTACCATGGGACTAGGTCAGATGTTTTCTTTTTACTTTGGAGAACAACTATTCTCCTTCATTTTAAAATAAATTTCAGTTTTTACATTGCCTAGTTATCAGTTTTGCACCACTAAAACTTTTGAAGCCTCCCCCACGCAAAAAACCTTGCGCCCTAGGCTGCAGCCTAGTTAGCCTATTGGACAATTAGGCCATGTTTCTCATGTTGTCTAGAGGACCCTATCACAATTTTACTATGGGGCCCAGACATTTCTGATTACCTCATGAATATACAGTCTTTTTGTAATTTAGAATCACAGATTCTTATGAACTAAGACAAATATGGAGGTCAGATCAGAACACTTCCACTCATGGGCGGATTGGCCATGTAACCTACCGGGAAAAGTCCAGGTAGGCTGATGGTCTCAGGAGGAGACAGGTGTCTTTTTAGAGGTTTTTTTAAAAAAAAATAAAAAATTATGTGTAGTAATATTTCATGGGTGGGAGGTAGGGTATAAATTTAATGGTGGAGTTTAGGTTGGGTTGGTTAATTATTTAATGGGTGCTATTATTTGTGGTGGCGATGGTGGGGCAATTGAATTTATTGGTGGGGCAATTTCATCTAATACTGGGGCCTATTAAATTAATATGGAGTGCTCGGACCTTTAATTCAATGCTGGGATGGTTTGGGGCTATTAATTGAATGTGGAGCTGAGTTTGGGGAGGAGAGCTATTTATTAAATGTGAATATTAATTGTTTAATGCCGTGATGTTTGTGGAAAATGGTTATACTAAAAGTAAATGCTATTAATTTATTGCTGGGGCTGCCTGGAGGGAGGGAAATAGGCCTAATTATCAAATGTGGGTGCGATTGATTAAATGCATCCACACAAGCAGCAACTAATCCAGTAGCCACAGGTGGTTTCAGTGACAAGAACAGGTAGGAGAGAGGAGGACAGTCTGCCAACTGTCCTGAATCTGGTTGGTCAGTCCAGAATTTCTATGACTGTCTTGCTTAGGATTTGGTCCGACTGAAAGGATAGTTAGGAGGTTTGTTCCACTTCACACTGTACTTCTCGTGAAAGCAGAGCTGTGTGTGCTCACAATTTTGCCTGTTTATTTGTCATATATGATAACCCCACTGTCTAAAGTCCCCTGGGCCCCCAAAGCCTTATTCCAGCTCTAGCTATACTTTAGTGTTTCTTGCCTTGATTTCATTGCCTACCTTCTACCTTGCATTGGTCCCATTCTCAGATCACTTTGTAGAATATATGGCCAGCCCCCATTGTACTGACAATATAATTAATCTTGCCTCATTTGCACTTACTATATCACCAGCAAACCCTTGGAATAGCTCTCCCCTTCACTTATGCCATTGTCTGCCAACCTTCCCTGCACTGTTATTAAATCAAACCACCACTAATCACTGGGCACATTTAGGGCTTATGCACAATTGTTACAAAATAAGTATTTTCGTGCAGATACTTGAAGCATTTTATCTTTCTGGTGATCGCACTGGATAGCCATTAGTTATAAGGATTATTTTAAATTCATTTTTTGAAACACATAGTACACATATTTATATATTATATAAAGAGTGAAATTTGACTGGTAGTTTACAGCTCATGATGTCAGGGAAAGATGCAACAGTGCGGTGAGGTGCTCATATGCTGCTCTGGCAGACTGATCAAATAGGATTGTGCCAACATGTTTCGTAATAGTTAAACTTATTAAACAAAGTCAGATAAGTTTCTATGAAGGGAATATTGGAAGGATGTTTTAGTAGGCAACTTCTTTCCCTGCTTTGCTTTAGCAATGACCCACTGTGTCTTAAGTCATCACATCTAGGTTTTTCTAAATGTTACTACAACCGAATTCCAATAGTTCTAAATCCCTCCTACTTTTGTGTTGGCCCCTCCTACAGCTTATTTGGACCCGCCCACATGAGGCCACTTCAAGAATTTTTTCCAGGGCCACTTTAAGTTCCCAATCTGCCCCTGCTTCCACTGTTTCCTCCGTATTTGCCTCATCTCCGTCACTTTGCACATCCGTTCACCAGGGATGGAGACGGAGCTAGAACAGTAATCATTACCATGTGGTGTGAGCGCCACCTCAGTTTGTAAACAGAACTGCGTTGTATGCATTAACCATTTAATATCTATAACATATGTCACAGCTCTGCTCCAAACACCTGTGGCTCTATGTGCATTAGTAACCAAAAAGGCTATTGCTTCTTGTTTGAATGTCCTCATGTAAATAAGTATTTACTGCGGGCTGCATTTTTTTAGTAAGTAGCAGAATTAAGAGGAAAACTTGTAACACAATGTTCAAAAAAAATAATGCATTTTGTAACATTTAGCAGTTATGAGTTAATACTGTGAATTAAACAAATGCTTTATGAGGCTTTTTTTAATCTAAGATGCTAATCAGATTTTCTGAGAGCTGTAATATTTGGGGCGAGATGAATAACTGAAGCAACAGGAGAGCAGACGATGTTCTGCTGAAGCGTTTATTGTTTAAAGAACCAGATAAGAACTGACTTTCACATACCAGTTTATCAAAGTCGGCTTTAACCGTATTGTGTTCGTATTGTGTATGCGTGAAAAGATTGAGGAGTTAGACTATTACTGCTGGTAACTCAAGACAAAAATGATTGTATATATATATATATATATATATATATATTTTTATTGATGTAGAAAGTCTCCTATCAGCAGCTCTACTGCTCTAAAACAGGGATACACACTTCCCAAATTGAATAACCGAAAATTTAAGTGATTAAATGTTCAAGCGCTGTTAGTGTTAAATACATGTGTAATGTTATAATAAGTGAAAAAAAACACTTATATGATATGTGAAGATCTAATTCCCTCTTCAATAAGACATGGTGAATTACCACATAATATTTTCATTTCCAGTGCAATAAACCATATATAATAACAAAAATATAAACACAAAGATAGCATGACATTGTTACAAATATATGGTTTTATATGAACATGTGTATATTGATAGTAGGCTGTCTCATGAAGGTCAATTTTTGGTGATATCCTCTTAGGGAGTGCACTTACCAAAAAGAAAATCAAAATGAGCCTTGTATATAATTGTTAATATACTCATTCCAATATTGGAAGGAATATATGTAAACAGTGAACAGTGTCACGCTATGTTTGTATTTGTATTTCTCTTTTTATGTATGGTTTATTGCACTGGAAATGAAAATAATTATGCGGTAATTCAACACGTCTTATTGAAGAGGGAATCAGATATTCACTTATCATATAAGTATTTTATTTCACTTACTACAATATTATTTATGTATTTAACACTATCAGCGCCTGAACATTTACTCACTTAAATTTTTGTGTATATATATATATATATATATATATATATATATACACACACATATATATATATATACAAGTTAACCCGTGCATGATACTCATGCATTCTAGTCAAATCAAGCTACTTAAGGTGTTAAAAAGGTTCTTGTCATGCATTTGGGCCTAGCCCAGGCCTCCTCAGGGGAAGAGCGTTACTTCCCGACGCAAGCGCCCTTTTTTAACGTGGTTTTGTCCACATGTCACCACCTCATCATTTTTCTCCATCACCACATCCTTCATCTTTATCGCCACATCTATCCAGATGTCTATCCAGACACAGGGATCTCTCTCAGCGGTCCTGAGTATCACACTCCTCTCGCTCTGTCACCCCCGGCAACCACCAACCACTCCCCACTGTCACCCCCGGCAACCACCAACCACTCCCAACTGTCACCCCCGGCAACCACCAACCACTCCCAACTGTCACTTCTCCTTCAAGAAATATATATATATTTTTTTAAAATCTTTATAAACACTTTTAACAATTAACAAATTAAAAACATCTTAGTATACCAAATTTCAGCCCTTTCTGAGTTTTTTTCCCCACACACACTAAGAATTTAGTAGGTCAGTGTATAACTCCGCCCAGCAGGTTGCGCTGCAGCAAATTACAGCCCTTTCTGGTTTTTTTTTTCCCACACACACTAAGAATTTAGTAGATCAGTGTATAACTTCGCCCAGCAGGTGGCGCTGCAGCTTGTTTTGTTTTTTTTTTTCACACACAGACACACGCCATTAGGCTTTTATATAGTAGATATATATTTGCTTTGAGTTGCATTATTGTAATGCTTATCCTAAACTGAATAATGATAGAAACAGTCCTTGGGATGGTATTCTAAGGTATTTTTTTTAATGTAGACATAAATTAGTTGGTTTCAGTCCATCAAACTGATGAAACTCTAAGGAAACATGATGCAACCACTCCCTTTTAAAAAAACAAAACAATATTACTACTAAAACGATGACCAATGTTTAAATACAAGCTGCCTGCAGACATAGCTGTACACACCAAATGTGACATGATCACTGGACATATACACCTATACCTATTTCAATAATTCTTAGATTTCACAGCATAGATCATAGGGTAGATATACTAAAACTGCTAAGAGGAGAGTGGAGATGTTGCCCATAGCAACCAATCAGATACCAGCTGTCATTTATCTAGTGTATTCTGGAAAAAGATAGTTAGAATCTGCTTGGTTGCTATGGGCAACATCTCCACTTTCCTCTTCACAAGTTTTAGTAAATCTAACCCCATATATTGAAGGATTTTCTTGATCATGCACAGGTGAAATAATCTATGTGACTGGATCAGTAATCATTACACCTAATCCCTCAGAGTGACTTTTCAGAAGTTGAAAACCCCTATTTACAGCGCATATTACATGACACATACTAAAACTGCTTCCAGTGATACTGTGCCTGTTGGTGATCATTACCATATAAAGAATATCACAAAAACGATACTGTCATAGTAATCAGGGGCAGCTTGAATCCTAAAATAAGCACAAAACAAATATAGAATCTGCTGAACATACCTAACATATATGTCCTCTAAAGCTGGTTTTGATTGTAAGGACTCGGTAAGTGTACCCAGCTCTCCTTTACAAACAATACTTAACATATTTTGTTTTGAATTTTGCATCAAGGCAATTAGGAGAATCAGACGTCGTTTTCAACCTCAAACCGCATTATTTATTAATCTGTGGTTTGTGTAAAATCGCATCTGTGTAGCAGTTTTAAAAGTTGCTAACCGCAGTGGGGGAAAAAAAAACCATCATGTAAAAACTTCTCCGGATTTAACCCTTTGTGACGCGTCCAATTTTGACTAACATACATCTTACTGTTTAGGAGGAGTATCTTTGTGCAAGTATACTTTTTAATGAGGATGATCTGTGCTGTGGATACATTTGTGTGCTTTATTTAAAGTTGCACATATAATGGGATTTATGTCTAAACGTATTTGTGTGGCTGCTTTGTGGATGCATTGGAGCGATCAACTAACTGTTCAAGCAGCTTTGTTAAGGCATCATACTCAAAACACATGCAATTCTGACCAATCTCACTAATGAGAGCCTTATCTAAATGTGTGTCTTTTTTTACTGTTTGACATGAGGATTTACCGCTGCTTCATTTTTTGCACCATTTGTATGGATCCCACAAAGTCGGCAGTTTGCGAAATGCTGAAGAATGCAGCTTGATGCATACCTGCATACTCCAATGCAGCTTGATGCATACCTGCATACTCCAGTGCCGCTTGATGCATACCTGCATACTCCAATGCCGCTTGATACATACCTGCATATTCCAGTGCAGCTTGATGCATACCTGCATACTCCAATGCAGCTTGATGCATACCTGCATACTCCAGTGCAGCTTGATGCATACCTGCATACTCCAATGCAGCTTGATGCATACCTGCATATTCCAATGCAGCTTGATGCATACCTGCATACTCCAATGTAGCTGATACATACCTGCATACTCCAATGCAGCTTGATGCATACCTGCATACTCCAATGCAGCTTGATGCATACTCCAGTGCAGCTTGATGCATACATGCACACTCCAATGCAGCTTGATGCATACCTGCATATTCCAATGCAGCTTGATGCATATCTGCACACTTCAATGTAGCTGATACATACCTGCATACTCCAATGCAGCTTGATGCATACCTGCATACTCCAATGCAGCTTGATGCATACCTGCATACTCCAGTGCAGCTTGATGCATACCTGCATACACCAATGCAGCTGGATGCATGCCTGCATACTCCAAATGCAGCTGATACATACCTGTATACTCCAATGCAGCTGGATGCATAACCGCATACTCCAATGCAGCTGGATGCATGCCTGCATAATCCAAATGCAGCTGGATATATACCTGCATACTCCAATGCAGCTTGATGTATACATGCATACTCCAATGCAGCTTGATGCATACCTGCATATTCCAATGCAGCTGGATGCATGCCTGCATACTCCAAATGTAGCTGATACATACCTGCATACTCCAATGCAGATCGATGCATACATGCATACTCCAATGCAGCTTGATGCATACATGCATACTTCGATGAAGCTTGATGCATACTCAAATGCTGCTTGATGAATACCTGCATACTCCAATGCAGCTGGATGCATACCTGCATACTCCACAAAGTATCTAGAAGATTCCTACATTTTGGCGAGTCCTCCCAGCCACCTAGAAGAGTAGGCCACCGTCCCAGATATCGCCCAAACTTCTTGTGAAGTGGGCAGGGCCCGTGATGACGTGATTTGCTGCAAATCTCGTCATCATGGCCCCGCCTCTGTTCTGCGATGTAGCGAATCTCAACATTGCACAGCAGGGGGCAGGCTGTAATAATGCAAATCCCATTGTCACGTGGGCTTGATATGTGGTTTTTGATAAACTGCCCCATTTGAAAACCACACAACACAGTGCTTTTTAAATGTCGTTTTGTAAAACCTGCTCTTTGATACATCCCCCCCCCCCCCACCCACATAGACTGGAAAGACACCATTAAATACTAATAACAAGAAAGCCAAAATGGCGACTGTCCCCTGGCATCTTAAACACTGTACTGCTCCATGACTCAGTGATAAGTTGACAGGCACGCGCCGATGCTGAGGTAACCCTTCCTGAGCTGCAGGACAGTGCAGGGAGTAAATGGCACACTGGAAAAACTCCAGACTTCAATGGAATGTAAACACTTCACAGTAAACCATAGACAAGATCATGCTGGACATTTCCTGTGTTTCTGGCGGTCCCTTAGGGGTATATTTACTAAACTGCGGGTATGAAAAAGTGGAGATGTTGCCGATAGCAACCAATCAGATTCTAGCTGTCATTTTGTAGAGTATACTAAATAAATGATGAGTAGAATCTATAGGCAACATCTCCACTTTTTCATACCCGCAGTTTAGTAAATCTAGCCCTTAGTCACAGTTGAGGAGGGCAGGAGAACTGACCTGCTGCTGTGTATAGGCACTGACGAAACCCTAAGTGCTCCCCAATTCTCTAATCTACTACAACAAGTCGCCCACTCCTAAAACACCAACGTGCCTGAACGTTACTGATAGGGCGGGTGGGAGATATCATTTAATATGTAAGAAGAGGCAGATAGCAAGATTATTGGGCTTGGATGTTCTCCCTGTATAGTGCATATTTCTCTAATAATTCCTCTTGAACCAGTAACATTGGAAAGAGGTTTACCATGTATCCATCTCCTACACAAAGTGGAGTCAGCCATCTTGTGGTCTGAACCCATATTCATTCCATGAATTTACCAAGGACTAGTGACATCATTGAGGCATAAGCATAAAGTGTGAACCCGGTTGTTTCTTGCTAAGTTATTTATTAACAGTTATTTAAATATGCCTACATATTATGTATTTAATCATTCACATCAATACCTGTCCCAGTGGAGCATACAATCTATGTTCCTTACCACAAGGACACACACAGTCTAGGATTCATTTTATCAGAATTAACCTCCCAGTATATCTCTAAAGTGTGGGAAGAAACCAGAGCACCAGGATCGGGTCCTGGTTGGTATCGAAGCCATGACCCTAGTGCTGTGAGACAGCAATGCTAACCACTGTGCCACCCTGCAAGTGAGTGTGGGCCAGTCATAATTATGCTCTTAACACTGCGCCCACATGAGAATAAAACATACTTGCCTACTTTCAGTAGACGATGTCCGGGAGAGGGGCGTGACTAATGGGCGGGACGACTCGAATCGCGTCATTTGGCCCCACCCCCACGAGTAAAATGATGTTTTGTCGAGGGGGCGGGGCCAAAATTACGCGATTCTCTGTGAATCGCGTCATTTTAACAACGGAATTTCGGGAAACAGGAGAAATGCCAGCTCTCGCAGGAGTCCAGGAGACTGACCCGCATTTCGGGAGTCTCCCGGACCTTCCGGGAGAGTTGGCAAGTATGGAATAAAATAGATTTCATATGGCAGGATGAGATTTTCTAATTATTTATTCAGATGTAGGCCGTATATATTTGGAGGTAAGAAGACTTAAACCTTAGCTTGTATACTCTTTTTAGATCCATTAAATTAACTCAGGTGCCAGTAATTACGCATTACATTAGGTGGGATGTCTTTGCACTTTAAACCTAGACTGATTATTCTATATAACTTACTTAATGTCACTGACCAATGATTAGTGGCTACAGGTCACTGGTTTATTTAGAGGCTTGCAATAAAGTCAGTGGGCCTGTTATGAATTGCCATTCCAGCTGTCTAGAAGTCTTAATTCCACAACTGACAAACAGAACATAAATTACTGAATTACTACAGATATAAAATCATTTAATAAAACATTAACAACATCTTAATTTATCCACATCTATTCTATTTTTGCAGTATGTGTATTTTTCTTATACTCAGGATATTACCACGTTTCAGACTGTTTCATCTTTTCAGGACATCCTTATGTCGCACTATAAAGACAACCTTGTTTATATTCAGGAAATCATTATAAATTTATTCTTAGTATCAAAATATTCCTGCCGCTTTGTGTTGAAAACATCAAAAAAAAAAAAACTGTATTTAATTTTATTTATGTCTCAATAGAGGCTGAACAGTTGGTAATTACCTTTCCTTATCTTTCCCTGCTACTATAAGAACCGTGGCAATCTTTATATGTGAGGCAAAGGTCCCAGTGTTAGTTACATTGGTGACTGGATTCCAAGAAAAGGGATCTGATAAAAAAAGATATCACTAATTCTGGCCGCACGCTGCCATATTGCTCAACTGACTCTGATGCAGAATAATGCGTATAAAAATAACGCGTTTAACGTGTTAGACAATTCACGTGTTTCAGGCAGACCGTTAGTTACAGTTGAAGTGGGCAGGAGAATGACCTTGTGCTGTTGTGCTGTGTATAGGCACTGACAATACCCTAAGTGCTCCCCAATTCTCTTATCTACTACCGCATGTCGTCCTCTCCTACAACAAGAAAGTGCCTGAACATTACTGATAGGGTGAGAGGGCGATATAAACTTAATATGTAAGAGACAGATAGCAAGATTATTGGCCTAGGATATGTTCAAGATGTTCTCCCAGTACATTGTATATTTCTCTAATAATTCATCTTCAACCAGTAACATCATCATCACCACCAATTATGCAGCACTGTACAAAGATTATTTGTCATTCACATCAGTCCCTGCCCCATTGGAGCTTACAATCTAAATTCCCTAACACACACACACACACACACACACACACACATTAGTGCTAATTTTGTCAGTAGCCAATTAACCTACTAGTATGTTTTTGGTGTGTGGGAGGAAACTCAAGAGAGAACATATTCTATGAATATGGGCCACACATGCTGTGATATTGCAGGTAATATTGGGCAACTGACTGTGACGCACAACAATGCGTTTACCGTGTGCAGAGCCGGACTGGCCTTCTGGACGTTCTGCCAAATGCTCGAAATTATGCCAAATTATCCTGATGGCCCGCTGGCACTGATTATGCTTTTGCTGCCTGTCCGCATTTTGCCCACAGCAGGTGGGCAAGTGTGCACTCAATAGGTCAATGATGTAGTTAAAGCATAGTTGCCTAGTCTCCCAGAATGTCCAGGAGACTCCCGAATTTCTGGGAGTCTTCCCGGACTCTCAGGAGAGCAGGGCAATCTCCTGCATGCAGCATCTTTCCTTAGTTAACATTGTGGGCGAGGGGCTTAGTGATTATCGCGTCATCGTGGCCCGCACCCTGTTGGAATAGTGTAAAATTATGTTGCCTGTTTAGGGGGCAGAGCTGAATGACGCAATTCTGTGAGACCCGTCCCCAAACGTAATTATGAGTTAAAGGTCTCTGGACTCCTGTGTAATATATAAGTCTGATCACTGTAACTGTCTTTCTGAGAACTCTTCAAACACTGCCCCTTATCTTGTCTGCCCTCTTTATGTCAGTTCTGTCCATGTCTCTTGTCTGCTCCCCTTTACCTTTTTGGCTATCCCCTCTTATGCCTAACCTGAGCCCATGCAGCATACAGGGATTGTGGCTTGGCCCCATAGGTCTCTCGGCTCAGGAGAGGTTGCTACCTCTGCTACCCAATTGATATGCCAGTAGTAAATGTATGTAGTAAATGCAGTTTTTAAATAAATGCATCCAAAATCTTAATACATAGCAATAGATCCGGTTGTGATCACTTTCTAAGTGTTTTACCTCTCAGCCAAAACAATCGACCATGAAGCTCTAACTCTTTTTTCTAGTGTGTTATAATAATCCAAACAAATCCCTGCAGATTATTGTCAGATGCCTTTGCAACTAAATGCAGGTAACCATTATAATAAAAATCCCTTTTTGTCTGAGTCGACAAGATGTGACCCTATTAAGACCTCATATTCCAATAAAATCTTGGCTTTGAAACGTGTTTGTATATATTTTGGCCACCGTACAACAATATTAGGCAGCAATGTTCTATATAGCAACAAAGCTGATGTCTATAGCTACTGTATATCGGCGTATGTTAGAGAGAATATGTCTACAGTGCCTCTGTGCAGTGGAACAGGTCTGACCCTGACTAAATGGAAGCTCAAGTATTAAAGCCCAAATCTTTTAAACTAGCTCTGAATATAAATGGCTGCTTATTACAATTAAATATTAATTAACCATAGCTCTATATATTTACAAAATTAGAGGGAAAAAACAATCAAACAAAAATACAGTTTTAATTATCCTAAGTAGAGAGAGAGTGAACAGATTATGGGTCTCTTGGTAATATCTAACAGATGTGCGTAATATTTCTACAAGTAGAGCCAGTAAACCCCTCTCACCCCTCCAGATTATTCCACAGGTCTCCAAAAATAATGAATTCTTGAAAATCAGATAACAGGGATGTGCTACCCCCTCCTCACATTAACAAATAATTTGGAGGATAACGATATACTGGTAAAAGAAACAGTTTTAAAGATTTGTTTTCTGGTTCTCTGCCTCACTGATGAGCCATTCCCCTGTGTCCAGGTATTAAACAATCCTTCCTCTGGAGACCAGTTCGTGTAAAAAGACCAATTTCATTAGTTAAAGGGATTAGCAGCGGAGAATATTATAACAGACAGCCCGTCCTCTGCACTAATAGATGTATCTCTGTGTCTCCGCATACATTGCATCTATGAATGTACAAGGTACAGTTCTGTCCTGAAAACCAGATTTTATTATGTGTGATTACTGTGGCTGCAAGCATATCTTTCTGGATTCAAAGGGGTTATGTGCCAAGCCGTGTGTTTATGTGCACACAGTAAGTATACACAGTATGCAAACATATGGGCACTGCACATAAATACATGTATATATTTATATAAAGCAACATTTCTTGAAGGGCAGCACACACTTTGCAGCGAAGAACAGGTGCAGACACTTTATATATATAATATTGCAGCTTATATGTGTGATAGTGCTATTTTGTCATTTCAACAAACAATTGACAGGTGTATCCAGTTAAACGTTCATGTTACAGCTATATGCTAACATGAAATGCAGCTCATTATATATATGCAGACTAACATACAAGATGCCACTCATAGATACTTAATTCTTGTCACACTCGAAGGGTAATATTCATAGACGCCAGGACCATCTTCTGATCAGAGTGCTACTCATAGACTCAGAGCTAGCTTCTACTCACACTCACACTGAGTGCAGCTTTCAGACGCCAGCTTCTATTCATACTCACACAGAGCGCTGCTTCCAGACACTAGAACTGGCTTCTACTCATACACACACAAAGTGCTGCTTCCAGACACTAGAACAGGCTTCTACTCATATTCACACAGTGCTGCTTCCAGACACTAGAACTGGCTTCAACTCATACTCACACAAAGTGCTGCTTTCAGACACTAGAACAGGCTTCTACTCATACTCACACAAAGTGCTGCTTCCAGACACTAGAACAGGCTTCTACTCATACTCACACAAAGTGCTGCTTCCAGACACTAGAACAGGCTTCTACTCATACTCACACAAAGTGCTGCTTCCAGACACTAGAACAGGCTTCTACTCATACTCACACAAAGTGCTGCTTCCAGACACTAGAACTGGCTTCTACTCCTACTCACACAGAGAGCTGCTTTCAGACACTAGAACTGGCTTCTACCCATACTCGCACAGAGCGCTACTTTCAGACACTAGAACTGGCTTATACTCACACTCACACAGTGGTGCTTCCAGACACCAGAACTAACTTCTACTTACACTCACTCAGAGTGCAGCATTCAGACACTAGAAATAAATTCTACTCATACTTAAACAGAGTGATGCTTTCAGACACTAGGACCAGCTTCTACTCACAGAGAGTGCAGCTCCCAGACACTAGAATCAGCTTCTACTCATACTCACACAGAGTACAGCTTTCAGACACTGTCTAGGACCACATCCACTCATACTTACAAAGAGTGCTTTTCCCAGACACTAGGGTCAGCTTCTACACACACTCTCAGAAAGTACTGATTACAAATGGCAGTATAAGTCTTACTCATGGGATGATGTTCTTAAACACCAGGAATAGTTTTTACCCATATTACCATATGACACAGTTGGCAACATTAAAACAAATTCTAGGGACAAATTGCTGGCGTAAAGATCCATGCAATTGTGTTACACATGGCACAATCTAAGCAGACCATGGCGCACTACAATCTCCATATGCAATTTTTTTTTGTAAAATAAATATTAACTTACAAAGCCCAGAGAATAGTAACAGATGCAAAGAATCGTACAGAAGTAGAGGAACTGTCTTGGACTATTAGTTTTGAATAACGGGATTCCAAATAACAGGACTAGCTTCTGAACACACTAATAAAGATACAAAGGATTCTTATACCAAACACTAGGACTATATATTGCTCACACTCACACAGGATATTCCAGCCAGATTCCAAGGGATAAGTTTATCAAGCTGCAGGTTTGAAAAAGTGGTGATGTTGCCTATAGCAACCAAATAGATTCTAGTTATCATTTATTTAGTACATTCTCCAAAATGATAGCTACCAACTTATTGGTTGCTATAGGCAACATCTCCACTTTTTCAAACCCGCAGGTTGATACATTTAACCCCAGGGCTGTTTCTAGACTATATCACACTCGTATTATCCACTGTTCCTAGACATCCTATATTAACTTGTGGTCACTCTCACACAAAATGTTTCTAAGAGACGCCTAGACAACAATTAACATCAAGTTCCAGGACACAGTCAGACAGGTGGTTTCACTCACACTTGAACAGGTTGCTGACTGCCGTTAAAGCCTATGATGAACACTGCTCACACTCTGATAGACGTTAATCACATACGCACACAGGATGCTGTTTCTGCTCCTGCTACAAATTACTCATCATATAAACTACAAACTCAGCAAGACTGGCCAAAAAAACTAATTTTGTCACACAATGCTGCACACTACTTTATTCAGACACGTACCTGTATACAAATAATACTCAGAGGTGGCTGTTCTAGGATTTCTACTTGCAGCTGACTTCTTAAATACATACGTTGCTGGCATTCATCCCTCCATACCAGAAAAGTCTGCATCAATTAATGAATAGATCAAGAGATACATGACCATGCAGCCAGGTCTACTAATAGTTGCTTTAACATGTTATATTTTTGTTTTGGTCTCCTCACAATGTTTATTGATAGCGTGTATAATACACATACCACAAGTAGCACACTAGGGTATATAGAAGAATACACTGTCATATATTCAGAATAAGTTATACTGTATATGTTACATACCACACATACTTTACAATATAGATATTGCTCTTCTTTAATTTATTTTATTCCATATTTTATAAGAACTATAGTACTAACACAGGTCATCATTACACTTATACACATCTAATGCGTCATTATAGAGACAGTTTATATGATATATGAATAGCTTAAGTCACAAACTGACAGATTGTTACCTGATATAAACCCTCAAACCATATCTGATCCTTCACTCCAGACAGACATATGTCTGCCCTAGTTTAATTCCCTTACATGCCATTTTTTTTTTTACCACCTCTGTCATGAGGCAATTTCATGACTCCTTAACAACCCCTGCAAACTGCTGTAGCCTCAGATGCTGATTTTTTTTTTACACAAAAAACCTTATAACCTGTTAATTTAAAATGTATCTGCCATCCCCATTTCACTTGTATTCTACATCATGCAAATTTCACAAAATAATTGTACAATAATTCACTGACAATAGTGTGTATAGCCCCAATAAAGCATGTTGCACATAAACACACACACACACACACACACACACACACACACACACATATATATATATATTTATATATATATATATATATATGAATGTATATAGATAGATAGATAGATAGATAGATAGATACACACAGTTATATATATATATATATATATATATATATATATACATATACACATATATGTATATATATATATATATACATACCTACACACATATATGTATATATATATATATATATATATATATATATATATATATATATATAGTGGTCAAGGTGGTCTGGTAAATGGTGATATACCATACCGCCACTTCTCCAACTGCCTTCATTGTAAAACTATAATTCACTGACAATTTCCATACTACCACTTCTAAATCCCCACTTCCACTTTATCCACCTGCATATATGCCTACCACTGACACAGTATTAATAATGTCTATATATATATATATATGAATGTATATAGATAGATAGATAGATAGATAGATAGATACACACAGTTATATATATATATATATATATATATATATATATATATATACATATACACATATATGTATATATATATATATACATACCTACACACATATATGTATATATATATATATATATATATATATATATATATATATATATATATATATGGTGGTCAAGGTGGTCTGGTAAATGGTGATATACCATACCGCCACTTCTCCAACTGCCTTCATTGTAAAACTATAATTCACTGACAATTTCCATACTACCACTTCTAAATCCCCACTTCCACTTTATCCACCTGCATATATGCCTACCACTGACACAGTATTAATAATAGACATCTCACCTGTCCAGGGCTATAGCTGTCATGGAGTATATGCTGGTGAACACAGCAGATATTGGGAAGAAATTGTGGAACTTGCAGTATATCAGTCCATAGTACCAGTGGTTATGTATGGCATAGGTGAAATTAACCACTGTATTGAAGGCTGACATTGATGCTTCGGCAAAAGCTAAGTTTACCAAGAAATAGTTGGTGACAGTCCTCATTCTTTTGTGGGCTAGAATGATCCACATGACAATTATATTCCCAACTACGGAGATAATGACTATGATGGAGTAGGCAACAGCCCAGAGGGCTATCTGCCAAGCTGGCTGGAGGAAAGGGTTAATAGAGGTTTCATTGCCCATTGTGGAATTAAGGACTGAATCATTCTGCACTGAAACATTCATGATTACAGTCTATCAGCCGACTGCTCCAATCTCTCCAAGAAAAACTTACAGTCCAATAAACAAAGATTTGCAATCAGCTATAAGTAGTCATTACACTGGGTAGGACAAGTCCCAGGAGCAAGCTGTGGCACTGTACATGCATCGATAGCAATTTCTACTGTTGGATGTAAATGGTTAAAATGGGTAAAAAAAATAATAATAATATCACAGTGCAAGAATCTGCTGAAGAGTTGCAGTTGCTGAGTGCAGAGGAACCCAGATCTGAAATGTCCAGCAGAAACAAAAAATAATGTTCTTAAATGAAGTATGTGTTGGAGCTGGTGTCAGGCAATGCAGGGGCTGTGCAACAGTCCTCCAGCTCAGACAGCAGTCATGTCCCTTCTTCTGTCAGTGCCTGCCGTGCGCTTCATGTTTCCAGAGTTATACTAGGAGAGGGTGAGATGGATTTAAAGTCAGCGTCATGGAGGGGGAGGGGCCTTGCGACAGTGGGCGTGGCCAGAAGCGTCTGCTAATCCCGGGCATGAAGCGCTGAGAGTTAAAAAGCTGGGTCAAGAAGCAGATCTATGGGGACGAGTCAGACAGCTCCTTGGATCCTGGGGGTGCAGGGGAAGGGGAAGCTGAACAATCACTGGGGAGGAAAATGACACTTATATAAAAAAATGGGCTTTTTAAGTACGGGATATGTTCTCTGCTTCATTACTGGGAAGGAAATACGCGTGAATTGTGTCTGTGCCAGCACTCTCCAGGCTCTGATCTTCCCATATACGTTATTTATTAATATTTTGTCATGCATGATCACTGGAAGTAACGAAGAACGTCGGAGGTGTCAGTGGAGGGCACATATTTTACCAGGACAAACGCTTTAGGAGCCAATTATAACTGCAAAGACTATACACTGTGGCAGCTGCACCTGGTGGTATTTAATCACTGTACACATTCAAACATATTGCTACACAGACACCCAACCAACCATACATATGCAGACAGCGCACACAAATATCCTGTGCACAAAAGACATGCATATCCAATCTGGCTTTACATGTCTACCTAAATAGCGCCTGTACAAGCTAAGTGTTATCTTACAAATGGTAACAGTTTTATAACAATTTACATAGCTATATAGCAATATAATAATAACAAGTGCCAATCTGAATAACAAAAACGCTTTTGGAACTGGAATTGAACACAGATGTGAAACAAAATGTTTAATAAATGTCTGAAAATACATATAAATAAGACTTACAGCACATAGACATGACACCACATATTTATTTACATTTGTACACATGTGTACACATAAAGCCATTGGTTACAACATTTGCACTAAACCATAGCAACCAATCAGACACATGGTTTTGTTGACTAATATGCTCTGGACAGGTAAAAGGGAATTTTGCTCCTTCAGTACAACTTTTGCACAGATAAGTAATGGTAACAGCTGATTCCTTATGTACGATTGTGTAATATTGAATGCTTCTATGCAACTGTCCAGTAAAATGAACAATAATCATTTGGATATCATGCGCTGCTGATTTTAACAGCTGACCAGAGCTTAATTTGCTATATGAAATGAATACAGGTCACTTTTGTCGAATAATTGGATGAAAGAAAGTATATTTATTAATATTGTTTTACCGTGTGCTTGCAATCAGTATGCCATGTGTCATGGCGCAATCGTACGATTAATAATGCACACATACACTTACACTTAGACATTCACTAGTTTATAGTTCATTTTTATATTAGTTCCAATCCACAGTCGTTTATGAACAGATGTGGTTGAGTTTATAGTTAAATAGTATAAGGTTATATGTACACGTTAGTGAGATCTAAGTTTCAGGTCACAGGAAACATATCATGTCTGGTATTCTAATCCCCTATTTATCTGCAGACGTCCAGTTCAATTGCCGAAAGGATTGCATCTTACATATGCTGGATATGGATTATAGGGAATACATGATCATGAATGGTATTGTGTGAGTAATGCTAATAGACCAGTTTGAACTAGTTCTTGACGGGAAGATTAGTATGCATCTTCTAGAGAGCTCACCCCCACCGTTGGATGACATAGTTTGAACTGGCCAATGACCTGCATTACACTTGACCTTCCTGAAGCCTGAACCTATGGAAATATGCCAAATCATCTGTATTGTTTTCACTGCATCACTGACTGTATATAAGCAGGGGCCCTGGGATCAGCATGCAGTCACATAGACCACAGACTCCAGGACTGAATGACTGTATAGCTGGATCCAGGACGCAGCGTATGTATCGGCTGTACTTATTTATTTAATTGTTATTCTTTTGCTTTTGCTAATAAATCGCTTTGCTTTGGAACCACACAAATCGCATAGACAATGATTATTGGTAAACGATAAAATAACTTTAATACTTTGTAATAACCTAAAAACCTAAGTTTCTCTGGGACATTTGAACTTTTTTGTAAAGCAGTGTCACGTTGTTTACCCTGCACGACCTGCCTGAAATTACGCTTGAATCTGATAGTTGGGATTTTGAGGTGTCATATAACATCTAGTATGATCTGACAAACAACATGCTCATAGGTGGGGGTCGCAAGTAAATAGTTAAAGTGTACATAACTCTGCTATTAACCCTGGAGGCAGCCATTTTGTGAGCTGGTACAATAGCCAAGAGAAGTGATGGCAAACATGATATACTTCAAGGGCCACATGGGCAGCCCTCTAACCTCCTGAAGGGCCACACATTTCCTTTAGTCTCAGTAGTAAACAATACCCTTAATAAATAAAAACCTACCTCTGACACCAAAACACCCCTCAGAGCAGTCACATTGCTCACTCACCCAGAACACCTCTATATGCCCTTTAGAACCCAATTTACCCAAAAGGCCTCTACTATATCCCACATTCCCTAAAGCACCCCTCAGCTCTGAGTCTGACGGGCCATAAAGCAGGAAAGAGGCTGGTACCACAGAAAAAGGCTCGGTGGGCCGTATGCGCCCCTCTACACAGTCTATTGCCCATCACTGGTCAAGAGAATGTAGCCTATCAATGTACTAGGAACTAAAGTTATCATGAAGGCATTAGTCATGTTTCAGTGATGTCACACGGTTCCAGTGACCTGAAATGGCTGCCTCCACTATGTGCTGATGAAAGGTTCCCTTTAAAGGGGAAACAACAAGTTTTACCTATTTATGTTCTATCATTTGAGTGAAAACAATTATCACCTGGCATTATAAAATGCAGGTTTGAACTTATCAATAAACTAAATCTTCACAAAACAGCCATTTTGTTTATCTATGAACCCAAATAGGATAATCAATCTATTTATGTTTAAGTGGTGTTTACAAAGTTATTAGTCTAATAAATTTAAGAGCATTGATTTTAAACTAAAAAGTAGAGAGTAAATATATTTTAAAGTGACCTGTCATTCTGATATAATGTAAAACTATATTAGTTTTGTTAAATATCCAGTTAGGATTTTGTTTTAGCTATTTGAACTGTTGTACTTTTATTTATTTTCCTCTCACTATGGTGCCACTGACAAAACATTTTTCTGACCCACTACAATTCTGCATCAGTCTCTCCTGCACACATCAACTGTATAGAATGATACTGGCACTAGGGAAGGGCTCCCACCAAAGGACAGGAATGAAGCATAAACAAAGAATATTACTTTGAAAAGAAAGCATTTCTTACTAACGTAATATTTAGGTTTTTTAATGGACTATTAAACAGTGCAATTTTAATCATGATCAATGCAAGAAAAGGTAGAATCGTCCTACATATGGGGATGTTTATTTTCATAAAGGGGCCTCTTCCATAATGGGGCCAAGTCATAATACACCGAAAGCTGCGCAAACTAATTTAGTTTTCCCCCTTGATTTCAGCACCCTAGCTGAAGTTTTTCTGACCCTAGGTCACTTAGAATGAATATAGGGTACATTATATTACCCTCATATCTCTCTCATACCCCTTCCATGCCTCTGTTATTGCAACCCCCTCTGTGTCTTTCCCATTACAACATCCTCCATGTCTTTCCCATTGCAGCCCTGTCTTTGTCTCTCCCATTGCAGCTCCCTCCGTGTCTGTCCCATTGCAGCTCCCTCCGTGTCTGTCCCATTGCAGCTCCCTCCGTGTCTGTCCCATTGCAGCTCCCTCCGTGTCTGTCCCATTGCAGCTTCCTCCGTGTCTCCCATTGCAGCTTCCTCCGTGTCTGTCCCATTGCAGCTTCCTCCGTGTCTGTCCCATTGCAGCTCCCTCCGTGTCTCTCCCATTGCAGCTTCCTCCGTGTCTGTCCCATTGCAGCTTCCTCCGTGTCTGTCCCATTGCAACTCCTTCCGTGTCTGTCCCATTGCAGCTCCCTCCGTGTCTCTCCCATTGCAGCTCCCTCCGTGTCTGTCCCATTGCAGCTGCCTCCGTGTCTCTCCAATTGTAGCTCCCTCTGTGTTTCTCCCATTGCAGCTCCCTTTGTTTCTCTCTCACTGCAGCCCCCTCCGTGCCTCTCCCATTGCAGCTCCCTCTGTGCCTCACCCATTGCAGCCCCCTTTGTGCCTCTCCCATTGCAGTCCCCTTTGTATCTCTTCCATTGCAACCCCTCTGTGTCTCTCCCATTGCAGCCTCCTCCGTTTCTCTCCCATTGCAGCTCCTTCCGTGTCTCTTCCATTGCAGCCCCCTCCCTATAGCTGTTGAAAATGCTCACCCCTTTTGCTGGATTTGCTCTTAACTCTAAATGAGGCCTATTGTGCAAAACAAGATCCTGTGTGCATGTATTTAAATATAATGATAGCATTAAAGTGTGATTCTTTAGCAGGTTGAATAACAAGTGGACCTCAAATGGGATAATGGGAAAAAATAATTTCTGCTCTTTGCACCTCTTCCTAGTGATTATTTTGTCACAGGATAATCCAGGATCAGACACTAAGGTCTTCTAACCAGTTTGATAAGTCACTCATTGGTTAATATACTGTTTATTGGTCTGCTGACTTCATGGGGGTGATCTGGTCTCAAAGTAAACTGTTACCTTTCACAAAGGTTAAATATGACGTGATTGAGAGACCAATCGCCACTTGTTAAGTGGCTATTGGTCCTACAATCAACTTGTTAAGACTGAAAAAAATCATGTTGCCCCCTATTGGTCTATAGGGTTGCACAAAGCTGCATTATCTGTAGCAAAATCTAATGCCCATTTAGCTGGGCAGAGAATGAAGACAAGAGCATCCTGTCACATTGGTTAGAGTCCCATGGTCACTGCAAAACACCATCTACCACTATGAACCAGCCACAGCCAACTAGTTCTGCTCCTCTAGCCACAGATTCAGTGCTTAATTTAAAACATTGTTCTGAAAACAGGAGGAGCGTATTCTGGTTACAATCACGGAGCTGGATTCTTTACTTCAAACCCAAGGGTACCATGGCACTCAGTTACTCCACCATCTGTACATATCAATAAGGTTCTCATACATATTGTAATTTTATTATTCACAGGCGTTAGTACAATATAAATAAATAGCACATTTTTTGTGTAGGGCAGTTACACTACTTACACAATACATATTTTACTCCCTCTCTGTGCTACCAGAGCTCAGACTTATCACATTGCAGTGATACAGTTAGAAATGCCATAAATCAATGATATTTGATAATAGAACAGATCAAAGGGTTTATTGACCCTTTTGTTAGATAAATAGAATTTTTAAAATATTTCCTAAATAGAAAAACAATAATAAAAACAAAATAGCGCTTTACAAAAAAATACAGTTGAAGCAACTATGCAGTGATATTCTGTTTGTGTTTCTATTACTCTCTCTGCAGCCCCCCCCCTAGGTCTCATTGTAGCCCCCCATAGCTCTCATTGCAGCCCCCCATATGCCTCTTTGCAGTCCCTCCTTAGGTCTCATAGCAGCGCCCCACCCCTATAGATCTCATTGCAGCCCATTCGCACCCCTATAGGTCTCATTGCAGCCCCTCCCACACCCCAATAGGCCTCATTGCAGCCCCCTCTAACTATAGGTCTCATTGCAGCACCCCCCTAGATCTCATTGCAGCCCATTCGCACCCCTATATGTCTCATTGCAGCCCCTCCCACACCCCAATAGGCCTCATTGCAGCCCCCCTAACTATAGGTCTCATTGCAGCACCCCCCTAGATCTCATTGCAGCCCATTCACACCCCTATAGGTCTCATTACAGCCCCTCCCACACCCCAGTAGGTCTCATTGCAGCTCCCCCTAACTATAGGTCTCATTGCAGCCCCCTTATAGATCTCATTGCAGCTCCACCCCACCCATATATTTCCCATTGCAGCCCCCACACTATAGGTCTCATTACAGCCCCCCTATAGGTCTAATTCCAGCCCCTCCCATACCCCAGTAGGTCTTATTGCAGCTCCCCCTAACTATAGGTCTCATTGCAGCCCTCCTGCATAAGCATCACTGCAACCTCCCTTCCCCTATAGGTCTCATTGCAGCCCTCCTGCATAAGCATCACTGCAACCTCCCTTCCCCTATAGGTCTCATTACTGCCCCCCTCCCTGATAGGTCTCATTTCAACCTCCCTTCCCCCATAGGTCTCATTGCAGCCCCCATCCCAATAGGTCTCATT